>NC_083575.1:16927967-17227967 GCF_027579695.1 Neoarius graeffei | reverse complement strand
AAGTAACATTATTACTTTCTACAGTATAAGCAAAATCAATAGCACCCCCAGTGGCCAATTTGAGTGTGAGTACATCAGATACTTGAACCCACCATTCGTGTAGCTCAAAATGCCTACCGAAATCTGATTGGCAGCCATGATTTTTTTTGTGCGCGCGTGTTATTTTTAAATAATTAGGTCATTATCAATTACAGATTAATATAATTATGCACCATACCAAATTTCAGCTTGATCGGATTTACTGTACCTGAGAAACAGTTATCATAAACGTACATAACCTCAGAATCACACTCTCCTGAATAGTTCAACACCAGTGTCATGGAGTGAACCATAACCCTTACGAGTTGTGCATCTAGCATGCAGTCAGTCATCTGCCGGCGCTTTAACATCTAAACTGACTTGTCACTAGCGCCACTAATATTCTCCACACTGCATTGTCACTGCTGTTTGCATGGTTTCATATTGCTGGTCAGCTTGTCATTTATCATTCATTGCCATAACTTCATTAACATTCTCACAACTTTGTTGTGTAGGAATGCGGGGAACTGAACTGAAGGGGTTTAAGGACGAGCCCAATGAGAATTGATATGGCGTCCTGTAAAGGTTTGATTTATCTTATTAAAATACTAAATATTTAATGCAGTACCCTCAAGAGTTTGACAAGTTTTATATATATATTTATATATCTATACATATATACACATTTTTAAATTGAAATATTGTTTTCAACAATGAATTTATATACATTATAGAACATTGGTTGAGACAAAATACTATATACAGAAATATTTAACCCTTCTTCGTTTAACTTTAATATAATTTGTTGGTGGAAGTTAACATATTTGACACAATCAAGAAGAACATGTTGTACATTTTCTAAGAGTCCACAAGTATCACATAAACCATTTTCATGTTTTTTAAACAAGATCATGTCATTGAAAAGGCATTTGCCAAACCTCAGACGAGTAAAAGTTGTTTGTACCATTTTATTTTTATTAGCAAATTTAACTTTGAATGAAACTTCTGGTTCTATAGAATGATAAAATCTGCCTTTTTCACTAGAATCCCAACGATCTTGCCATTTAACAAGACAAACATCTTCAATTAGTTTTGCCACATCATCAACATAGTATGGGAAAATAATATCCAAAGAGTTTTTATTCAAACCTTTTTTAGCTGCCAGATCAACAATATCATTTCCTCTTATGCCAACATGAGAAGGAATCCAACAAAAGATTATTTCAACTCCCATATTAGACAATTGGTAAAATAGATAACGGAAATCCCTAAAGTCAAAGTTTTTGAAATCATCTGAATTAATAGCTTGTAAGACGGATAAGGAATCTGAGAAAATAACACATCTTAAAGGAGGTTTGTTAATTAAAACTTCCAAAGCCTTATTTATTGCAATCATTTCAGCTTTAAAAACAGATCCATTACCAATTTTGAAAGATTTTGTCAACTTTAAAGCTTTAAATATGAAATGCTGCTGCACATTTTTCATCAGCTTTAGATCCATCAGTATAAATTTCTAAACTTCCAAAATATTTTCTCATGTGTTCCCTCGATAAAGATTTTATAACATGAATATTATCAGACTTCTTATTTAACTTTTCTTTTAGCTCAAGGTCCACTTCAGGAGATGGATATTCCCAAAAAGGAAAACTGTCAACTAGGGGAATAATTTCTGGTTTTGGAAAACCATTAACAAGATGTCCAACTTTAGATAGAATAGGTCTAAAATTGACATTTATATCACATTTTGTTCTTCAATACAACAAGAGGAAGTAGGATGATTAACCAAAGACCGGTATCTTAGAGCACACTTTGCCTGTTTGAGTTCTCTTCGAAGGTCCAGAGGCATCACCCCACAATCTACTTCTAATGCAGCAATAGGGGTCCATCTTAAAGCTCCAGTACATATTCTGAGACATTGATTTTGTATAACATCTAAAGACCTGGGCGGCACAGTGGTGTAGTGGTTAGCGCTGTCGCCTCACAGCAAGAAGGTCTGGGTTCGAGCCCGTGGCCGGCGAGGGCCTTTCTGTGCGGAGTTTGCATGTTCTCCCCGTGTCCGCGTGGGTTTCCTCCGGGTGCTCCGGTTTCCCCCACAGTCCAAAGACATGCAGGTTAGGTTAACTGGTGACTCTAAATTGACCGTAGGTGTGAATGTGAGTGTGAATGGTTGTCTGTGTCTATGTGTCAGCCCTGTGATGACCTGGCGACTTGTCCAGGGTGTACCCCGCCTTTCGCCCGTAGTCAGCTGGGATAGGCTCCAGCTTGCCTGCGACCCTGTAGAACAGGATAAAGCGGCTAGAGATAACGAGATGAGATGAGATCTAAAGACCTTTTCCTAGTTATACATGCAGTATCATAAATTTCACAACCATAGTCTAAACAAGATAACACAATTGCCTTATAAACTAATACCATTGATTCTTTATCAGATCCCCATCTACTGCCTGATATTGCTTTTAATAAATTACAATGTTTCCTACATTTACCTAATAATCAACATGAGTTTTCCAATTGAGACGAGAATCAAAATGTAGACCCAAAAATTTTACAGATTTATCATTTTTTAAATTCTTATTATTGTATTTCAAGAGAACCTTCTTAGAACCTCCACATTGAAATAAAACAGAAGATTTGGTTTCAGAAATTTTAAAACACCACTTGTTACACCAATCTTGAATACAATCCAAAGCAGATTGAATTTTTCTTTGAAGAAATTCAACATTACTACCAGATTTCCAAATAGCTGTGTCATCAGCAAAGATGGAAAAAGATACATTTGAAGGATATAAATCATTAATTGCAACAAGAAATAAGAAAGGACTGATCACACTTCCCTGCGGAACTCCATTTTGCACTTCAAAAGAAGAAGTTCAGCATCTCCTCTAACTTTGATGGAACGATCAGTAAGAAAAGAGGATATCCAATTGAAGATATTACCAGAGAAACCCATTTTATGAAGTTTAAAGAGGATACCTTTTCTCCATGCCATGTCATAAGCTTTCTCAATATCTAAGAACACAGCCAAGACTTTATGACCTCTACCAAAACTTTTAATTATATTATCACTCAATCTTAAAAGATGATCCAATGTATTTCTTTTCTGTCGAAAGCCAGATTGATTATTATTAAATAAATTATGCTTTTCACAGAACCAATTTAGTCTGGCAACAATCATTTTTTCCATTAATTTACAAAAATTTGATGTTAAAGCAATAGGTCTATAAGAAGCAGGATCTGAACTCGGTTTTCCTGGTTTAAGAATAGGCACAACTATAGCCTCCTTCCAACAAGAGGGAACCACTCCATATTTCCAAGATATATTAAAAAATTCTACTATAAATTCCTGAGAAAAAGACATATTTCTAAACATGTGATAACATAGTTCATCACCTCCAGGAGAAGAGTTTTTGCACTTCTTTAAAGCCCTTCGAAACTCAGACAAGGAAAATACAATAAGAGGAATCATTAGGTCTAAATGAAAAAACATTCATTTTCTTTCTCAAAAGACTTTATGTTTTTTAAATGTATCAGTATAATTTTCATCACTACTAACTTTAGCAAAATGAGAAACTAACACTTCTGCCTTTTGTGCATTACCATTTGTAAAAGAACCATCATTTTTTCTAAATTCTGGGATTTTTAAATTTTTTCCTACATTATCCAGATTTTTCAAAACTTTCCAAATTTTAGATAGCCTTGATCTTTCATTCAAGGTAGAACAAAAGGAATGCCAATGATTTCTTTTAGCTTTTTAAATAATTTTTGTAGCCATAGCCCTTTTACATTTGAAATTTATATAATCATTTGAATTAAAACTATGCATTGCATTTTGCAATATTTCTATCATTAACAGCTTGTTGGCATTCATCATTCCAAAAGCCTTTATTTCTTTTACCAACACCTTTAGATCTAGGAATACTAGATATTACAGCAGAATGAATAGCTTCTATTATTTTTATTGTTAATTCATTAACATCTGAATTATCAAGATCAATATATTGAAAATTTTCATCACAAAGTTTAGAAAACTTGTCCCAATGAGCCTTTTTAAAAATCAATCTAGGAATACCTAATTTTTCATATGGAACTAAACACTTAATTTCCATTGAAATACAATTATGATCACTACCTCCATCAAAATTAGTTACTTCCCAATTAGATAGACAGGCTATATTAGGAGAAGCAAAAGATAAATCAATATGTGAAACTCCAGTATTATAAATTCTGGTAGGAGAACCTGTGTTAAGACAAACAGTATCACAATTATCCAATACTCCCTCAATTATTCTGCCTCTAAGATCAGAAAAAGGACTTCCCCAAAGAACACTTTTAGCATTGAAATCACCACAAATGATACAGTTTTCTAAATTCAAGATAGTATTCATGTCTTCAACACTCAACGGAAAAGATGGAGAACAATAAACATTTACCACATTAATAATACCTAAAGTAGTATTGATTTTAACAGAGATTGCTTCACAATTAAGATTAAGAGTTTGGAAAGATGAGAAAGAAATATCTTTACGAATCAAGAAAGCTAAACCTCTATTTGTATCTGCAAATAGTACTGTATAATTATCAAAAGTAGTTATTTTATTTTTAATTAATGATTCTTGAAGACATATCAAATCAGGGAGACTATCTAAAGAATTAAGATACTGTTTGAATTCTAGAGTTTTATTAAGGAAACTATTACAATTCCATTGCAATATATATAAACCATTGTTCATTATGTATTTTTGGTAGTTTTATTTTCATTTGTTTTAGAAAGTTCAGTTGTTTTTCCAATTCCGAGATATGTTAAAATTTCATCTCTATTCAAGTGAAGGTCTAATAACTCATTTAGATTGGCAACCATTTGAGTTACAAAGAAAGTTCTGCTAGTCATTGTACTCTTCATCTCTGAGAAAGTTGTAAATATCTTGAAAAGGAGGCTGGCCAAGTCCTTTGCTTTAATGAAATTGTTATCTTCTTGGGGATTGACATTTTGTTTATCCTGTTTATTTGGGGAAGCATCAGGTTTAGAAGTTTCTATTTGTGTTTTTCTGACACTTCTGACTGCTTCAGCATAAGACACCTTTTGGACAGACTTAATTTTGATAATTTCTTTGGCCACCAAAAAAGATTTACACTCAATTGAACTAGCTTCATGAGAGCCCCCACAATCTGGGCATTTCAACTGTTCATGGCATTCCTCTACATTATGATTTAGCCCACATTTTTTACATCTTTTGATGGAGTTGCAACTATTTGCAGTATGACCAAATCTTTGACAGCTGTAGCACCTAATGGGTCGAGGAATGTACTCCTTTACTCTGAATTGTAAATAGCCAAATTTCAAAAATTCTGATAATGATTTTTCTTTAATTTTTATCATAACTGTTGGTATTGGGTTCTCACCCTTTTTGAATCTGGAAACTTGGGTTATTGTCAAATCTTTGTTACATTCCTTAAATCCCTCTAATAGTTCTTCCTCTGAAAAGCCAGGGTCCACCCCATGTATCACCCCCCTGATCTCATTGTACTCTTCCAGTTTACTTACATAGACATCAATATTAGTCAATTTTTTCAGGCTTGTTATAGAGGTCAGTTTATTTTCTGGTATTTGCACTTTAACTTTTTTCCCTATTGGTGAAATTTCAACATTTTCTCCAATTCTTTTACTAAGATGTTGCCAATTTTTATATGGGTTGACCTTAGCTAGATTGATTGTTGGATCTGTGGCACTAAGTACCACAGTTACAGTGGAATCAGTTCTCATGTTTTTACAATTGTTTTCTATTTCCTCAATTTCTAATTCATTGCAAGATCTTTTTGCCATTTACTCTTATTTGGTACTGCAACAAATAGATAGTAAACAAACACAGCTTTTTGGAAAAGTCAATGTGTATCCAAAAGTATCCCTTTTCTCCCACTAGTCGTGCTCCTGCAACTGCCTCCCACCACTCAGAGAGAGAGAGAGAGAGCTCCTGCTGCAATACAAGTAGCTCCACTGCCCTGTCTCTTCGACTCACCCCTCCTCCAGGAATGCGGGGAAAGGACTACTGGCATTTTAATCAACCACAGTTTGTTTTTCATTCTTCGTTCATAGTATTCCATTAAAATATGCTCACCACTCATCTGTATTAACTCTGTCTGACTTCCACAAATTCAAGTATACATATTGGATGTAAAAAAATCATTTATTTGTTAAAACTTTGTAATTACTCGCTCTGTAAACAGCTCATTTCAGCAACCATTTCCAGGTTCCGGGGGAAACCGAAGGACCATCCCATTCACTGTAAATAGGGGTGTTTGGCGAGGAATGGTCCATTTTGGAAGGGGCGTTTTCATAGTTTTACCAGAGTAGACATCCTAACTGTACAGAAATGTATTGGGTGAATGAAAATGCTTGTTTGTTTATTTTATGTTTTCTTATTTGATTCATTATTTTGTGAGGATTTTGTTGACATTGAGTTAATTGATTATTTTTGTGAATGGTGTAAGCCAGTGGGAGGGGATACAGCTAGCTTTAGGGCAGGCTGTATTAGGCCCCAGATGGATGGAGGCCAATCAGAGAGTAGGAGGGTACCGACTGAAACTCCACTCCAGGCCTGATAGATACAGACTGAGACTCTTCTGTGGAAATGGGGTTTTCCAAAGCAACAACATTTTGTTTTTCTTTGTCTTGATTAGCAGGATTAGAGTAGTTTGAGTGGAGGGAATATTTTGCGAGAGTATCAGCCGACGGCCTGTATGGGTCCGGTAGACGATACACTTGCGCATATTCTTTACCATGGCGGGGAGTCAGGGGGAAGGTTGTTGGAGTATGGATGACTTAGATGAAGATGATGGTAGTTGGCAGTTAAGGAAGATATATAAAGCTAAGCGGTTGAGGCAAAGTAACGAGAGTGAGGAGAAATGGAATGTTGTGAGATTTAAAGAGGGAGGAGTGAAAAATATGGATCCAATAAAGCTGACGAAAGTAATTAAGAATCAGGTTGGGGAAGTTAAATATGCAAGAATTTTGAATGATGGCAATTTATTAATTGGATGTACATCTGAAGAACAGATTGGAAGAGCTGAAAATTTGCAAGCAGTTGGAAAAGCAAAGGTAGTGAAGATTGTGAGAGTTGGTGATCAAGGAAGTAAAGGGGTGATTTGTGGGATTCCTTTATCAATGGAGGTGAAGGATCTAGTTAATCATTTAAAGGAAAAGTGTGACGCTGTTCAGAGTGCAAAATGATTAACTAGGGGAATTGAGAAAAAGGAAACTGAATCAGTTTTAATTCAGTTCAGTACTAAAGAATTATACTTTGGGTATATGAGATATATACCCCCCCCAAAAAAAAAAATTTATATATATATTTATATATATATATATATATATATATATATTAGACCATAAACCAATGAGATGTTTCAAGTGTCAAAAGTTTGGGCATGTAGCTAAAATGTGTAAAGGGGAGAATTGTGGAGGGGCACACAATGCAGCTTACTGGGGGTGTGAAGTAATGAGAAGGGAGATGGAGATTTATAATGTGAAAATGAAGAACAAAGTTACCTATGCAGAAGCAGTTAAAAGGGTGGAGCAAACAAGGGTTAATGGAAGAAATGTCAGAGGGGAAGTAGCCACAGGGAAAGTATGGATGCAAAGACAAGAATCTGTTAAAAAGAAGGAGACAAAGGAGTGGGGGGGGGAAAGAGGGACCTAGTTATCTTCATTGTAGGGGTGATTAATGCAACAGCTGAAGTTAAATCAAAAACTGAAAGGATTCAAATTATTACAAAGGCAGCAATTCAACATTTGGGTATGGCAGGTTTAAAATGGGAAGAGGTGCGAGATAGTCTCAGTATGACATCAGCAAGCCAGGAAGGAAGTAGTGTAGGATGATCATATTGATTGTTACTTTTACAATGGAATGCAAGGAGTTTATTAGCAAATGGTCAAGATTTTAAACAGTTTATAGATAATAGGAGTGCAAAACCAGATGTAATGTGTATCCAAGAAACTTGGTTAAAACCTAGATTTGATTTTCTCATTATCTCTAGCCGCTTTATCCTTGCAGGCAAGCTGGAGCCTATCCCAGCTGACTACAGGCGAAAGGCAGGGTACACCCTGGACAAGTCGCCAGGTCATCACAGGGCTGACACATAGACAACCATTCACACTCACATTCACACCTACGGTCAATTTAGAGTCACCAGTTAACCTAACCTGCATGTCTTTGGACTGTGGGGGAAACCGGAGCACCCGGAGGAAACCCACGCGGACACGGGGAGAACATGCAAACTCCGCACAGAAAGGCCCTCGTCGGCCCCGGGGCTCGAACCCAGGACCTTCTTGCTGTGAGGCGACAGCGCTAACCACTACACCACCGTGCCGCCCCTAGATTTGATTTTGTTTTAGCTAATTATATTGTCATTGGACGAGACAGAGAGCAAGGAAGTGGTGGGGGCTGTGCTACCTTTTATAAGGCAGGGTGTGCCTCATAGGGTGTTGAGTACAGGTAAGGAACAAGAATATGTGGTAGTGGAAATATGGGCTGATAAAAAGAAAATAGTAGTAATAAATTATTATAACCCTTGTAAACTCATCTCATCTTATTATCAGGATAGAGATAATGTTATATGGTGTGGAGATTTTAATGCTCATAATACAATGTGGGGAGGGGAAAAGACAGCCAATAAGGGACAGGTGATTGAGGAGATAATGAATGATAGGAATTTAGTTTGTGTGAATGATGGTAGAGGGACTAGGATTGATATAAGAACTGGTAAAGAATCAGTACTAGACCTTACGTTTTTGTCTAGTAAATTGGTGCCAAAGTATGAGTGGGAAGTGTATGGAGAAAGCACTATTGGAAGTGACCATTACCCAATTATATGTAAACTGGATGTTGATGTAAGGTTGAGCACAGAAGATAGCCATGGAAGGTGGATTTTCAAAAAGGCAGACTGGAAGAGATTTATGGAAATAAGTGATTTGTATTTTAGTTCAGTCCAAGAAACAGATGATGATGATGATGATGATGATGATGAAATTGAGTTGCGACAAAGTATTAATATGGCTGCAATGGCTACAATACCAAAAAGTTCAGGAAAACTAGTAAGAAAAGCAGTCCCATGGTAGAATATTAAATGTGAAGAGGTTGTTAGAGAAAGGAATAGAGCCTTTAGAAGGTTAAAAAGAACTCATAACTTTCAACATATGATTGATTTATAAGCAAGCACAGGCAGTAGTGAGAAGGACAATAAGACAAAGGAAAAGATCATACTGGAGGGACTATTGTAGTTCAATTGGAAATACTACTAAGATAAATGATGTATGGGGAATGATTAAAAAGATGGAAGGTAATAGAAGAGGGTGGAATTACCCAATCCTTTCAGATGGAAATCAGTTGGTTACATCAAACCTAGAGAAAGCAGAAATGATGGTAAACACACTGAGTAAGGTACATAGTTCTGGTAATCTATCAGAAGAAGAAAGAAGAGGCAGGGAAAAAACAAGGAGCATGTATGCAGAGGTTATTCAAAAGAAGGAAAAATTAGAAGATAAATATAATGTTCCATTCACAATGAGAGAATTAAGAAATGCATTGGATAGGTGTAAGAATTCAGCCCCTGGTAGAGATGAAATTTGTTATAGCATGTATTTAATAAAGTTTGGGAGGAAGGAAAGATTCCTACAGGATGGAAGGAGGCAGTCATTGTTCCAATAAGAAAACCGGGAAAAGATGCTAGTAGCCCAGCAAATTATAGGCCAATAGCTTTAACTTCTCATTTAGGTAAATTAATGGAAAGGTTGGTTAATGGAAGGTTAATGCACTTTATTGAAGAAAGGGGGTTGATGGCTAGCTATCAGAGTGGTTTTAGGAAGGGGAGAAGTACTATTGATTCAATCATATGTCTTGAGGATGAAATAAGAAAAGCACAAGTAAAGAAAGAGACTGTTGTGGCAGTATTTTTAGATGTGGATAAAGCATAGGATATGCTATGAGTAGAGGGTCTTTTAATCAAAATGCATATGCTAGGGATTGGGGGAAATTAGTTTAACTGGGTAATGGACTTTTTAAGTAATAGAAGTATTCAGGTGAAAATAGGGAAAAATATCTAGAAGTTGTGTGGTTGAAAATGGGGATTCCGCAAGGCAGTGTTATTAGTCCATTACTTTTCAATATAATGATTAATGACGTTTTTTCTAATGTTCAGCCAGGGATTGAAAAGTCGCTATTTGCAGACGATGGTCGCATATGGAAAAGGGGGAAGAATGTGAAGTACACCCTGAAGAAGGTGCAGGAAGCTCTAACCCTGGTGGAGGATTGGGGAAGGAAATGGGGTTTTAGACTATCTATTGAAAAGACTAAGGTGATGTTCTTCACTAGGAAGAAAATAGATGAAAGTTTAAAACTGGAACTGTATGGTAGGACTTTGGAAAGGGTTAAAAGTTTTAAATTTCTTGGTGTATATTTTGACACAAGACTTACATGGAGAAATCATGTATCAAAAGTAATAGACAAATGTAAAAGGGTTATGAATTTAATGAGATGCCTTGCTGGCACAGAATGGGGAGCAGATGTAGCTTCTTTGAAGCAAATTTATATATCTCATCTCATCTCATCTCATTATCTCTAGCCGCTTTATCCTTCTACAGGGTCGCAGGCAAGCTGGAGCCTATCCCAGCTGACTACGGGCGAAAGGCGGGGTACACCCTGGACAAGTTGCCAGGTCATCACAGGGCTGACACATAGACACAGACAACCATTCACACTCACATTTACGGTCAATTTAGAGTCACCAGTTAACCTAACCTGCATGTCTTTGGACTGTGGGGGAAACCGGAGCACCCGGAGGAAACCCACGTGGACACGGGGAGAACATGCAAACTCCGCACAGAAAGGCCCTCGCCGGCCACGGGGCTCGAACCCAGGACCTTCTTGCTGTGAGGCGACAGCGCTAACCACTACACCACCGTGCCGCCCAAATTTTATATATATATATATATATATATAAAATTACAGCAAGAATTGAATATGGATGTTTGGTTTATGGATCTGCAGCCAAATCAGTTTTAGCTGGGTTAGATATAGTTCAAGCTAAGGCACTGAGAATATGTACAGGAGCTGTGCGATCTTCCCCAGTATGTTCTTTACAGGTAGAAACAGGAGAAATGCCACTTTGTTTGCGGAGAAAGCAGCTTCAGGCTAACTGTTGGGTTAATCTGATGGGTCAAAGGTGTGATCACCCAGTTAAAAGTATAATTCAGGCAAGCTGGGAGAGAGAGGTGGTGAGACATCCAAGTTTTGGATGGGTAGGAGAGACAGTGGCACAGGAAATGGCTATTCTTGACAAGAACTTTTGTCCAGGAGTAATGTGGCCATCAGTTCCTCTATGGCAATTGGAGTTCCCAAAGACTGATTTAGAATTGCTTGAAATTAAGTCAGATAATCCTGAGGCAGATTTGGTGCATGAATTTCAATGTCATGTAAGAGAAATGTATTCCTGATACCTATTAATTTTTACTGACGGTACAAAGGATCAAGAAACGGGTGCTACAGGAGCAGCTTTTGTTGTTCAGAGGTGGAATATCCAAGCTGCTAAGAGAACCTCAAACTTTTTAAGTGTATTCACAGTGGAATTATATGCAATCCTGATGGCAGTACAATGGGCTGAACAGATTCAGAACCATAAAATATTGATATGTAGTGACTCTGTGTCAGCAATTAATAGTATTGGGAAAGGGTCATCAAAGAGCCGACAAGACCTTATATATGATATTCTTCTGGCAATTAGAGATGTGAAAAGGAGAGGGGTAGAAATATAATTTCTATGGGTCCCAGCACATGTAGGTATAGCATCAAATGAAAAGGTTGATAAGTTGGCTAAGGAAGCTGCTCAAAAAGTAACCATAGATGTCAACATAAATCTGTCCAAGGCGGAGGGTAAAAGTATTGTGTGGCAGGAAACAATTTTAAAATGGCAACGGCTTTGGGAGCAAGAAAACAAAGGGAGGCATCTATTCTCAATTGTCAGTAGGGTAACTGATTCAGTTAATGTCTGTAAAAGAGGGGGGGGGGGGGGGCTAGACGTAAGGAAGAGGTAATTATTTCTAGATTGAGGATTGGTCACACATTTCTGAACAGCACTTTATTTATTTTGGGAAAGCATCAAAATGGCCTGTGTTATTGCCAAGAGTACGAGACAGTGCATCATGTTTTGATTTCTTGTAGAAATTATGACCGCCAAAGGCAAGATTTAATTAGACAGCTGTGGGAGATTGGCTTGGAAGAAATATCTCTGAAAGGTATTTTAGAAATAGGGTCAAGCGGGAGGGGAAGACGATGTTTTTTCAAGTTCTTAACGGACACTGGTATATATAACAGGATATAGTGCACTAAGGTTGTAGTCCTGTAGATAATAATAATAATAATAATAATAATAAATTAATAATAAGTTAAATTTATATAGCGCCTTTCAAGAAACCCAAGGACGCTTTACAATAATAAACAAAGAAAGAAAAAAATAAAAATATAATAAAAAAAAATTAAAATAAAAAAATAAAAAGTAAAAAGTCCACCAAGTAGGGATCAGGATGTAATTCCCGTGGTGTAGCAGCCACAGTCCCACCAAAAGGCGCACGAAAACAAGTCCCACATCTCCAGCAGCGACGCCGTCAACAACATCGCTTGAACACCACGCCATGGATCCACAAAGCGAGCAGAGAAGCTCCGCCACGCAGAGCGCTGGTGTGTCCCAAACCGCCTGCACAGCCGCCGCGACACCACCAAGCAACATCGTTCGGAACATCACGCCAAGCATTAAAGCGCAGAGCGCTGGACAACCATGATGTAAAATGAGCAACGAGCTCACTGCAGTCCACAGCTGGGAGCACAGGCATCACCCACAGCGAACCAAGGCCTGGAGGGAACCGACGCCCAAAACTAGGTCCGGAGCTACACCACAACCGGTGGAAAAAACACTCAAACAAACATCAAACTACACAAGCACACCAGAAAAAAATAGAAAAATAAATAAATTAAAAAAAAAAACTCCGGTAGATGGCAGCAATGGAACTTTTTGGATGCTGGCTGCCATAAAACCTCAAAGAAGAAGAAGGTCCTCAGATGAGCAGGAGAAGGTGGTGCAGACATTAAATCATTCTAACTAGTGCTTAGCTAGCATAGCCTTAGAATGCATGGGCCCGACTCCACAGTAGTGAGTATGGAGTTATACATCTAAAGTTTTTATCTTACAGAGATAAAAGCAATAATGGAGAAAAGATACATTAGTTTTTTGTTTCACAGATCTATTCATGAACATCAACCACAAATTACATACCTGCAACTCAAAACTCTCCAAGGCCAATGTAGACTCAATATTTTCTGTGCATCACCATCTTGGTGTGATGCAGTTTCATAGTTATGCTAATTAGTTAAAGCTCCTCATTTGGCTATTTCCGTAGGGCCATACTGTTTACCTCAAGAGGTAGAAACATGGTCCCAAAATGGAGAAGAGCAACAGAGTATGGGGTGTGATGCGCAATTCTCGGTTTATCTGCTAGGCTTAGAAGGCAGTGTCTGTAAGTCCTGCTAAGTCTAATCGCCTATCACACTCAAGCCAGACTCCACCTCCGTCATTAGGACAGGTACACCCTGGATAGCTCGGTCTTGCGAGTGGGCGAACCAACGGAGTCACTGGCGCTAGGAAGTGAAGTAGCCTCTTCCCTCTTAGTTATAAAGCAAATTTGATAACGTTTGTTTAAAAGGTAGAAAAGTCTTTGTCCTCTACCGGACGTAAAACTATTGTCTCTCGAGAAACTATTGTTTCTCGTTGTTTGATAGACTAATATCTGTAGTAGTATTACTCTAATACTCCAATAAACTGTCGCACAGTCAGTCACTATGAAAACCAGAATTACACAGCACCATAAAACCAAACGAAACCCAAAGAACTACCACCAGGTCAAAATCGGAACAATAAATGTAAGAACTGCAAAATGCGAGATAAAGCTGGCAGAATACTTGATACAGATAAAGTCTCTACAACATGACGTGTGCTGTATACAAGAGGCCCGAATTACTGGCCAGGATGAGATTGAATTCACTGATGAGATGCTACAAGGATGGCGTGTCCTATATAGTGGACTACAGAGAAAAGCCTATGCAGGTGTTGCGATAATAATAGCCCCCCATGTCAACTTGTTGGACATAGAGCATATTATGGAAGGGAGAATTATACTGGCTAGAATATCTGTCCACGGTGTTAAACTGACTGTAGTTTCCTGCTATTGTCCGACTGAAGAACATGCAAACTCCACTAAGGAAGCCTTCTATAACACCCTATCCAAGACTTTAAAAACAGCTAAGCAAATGCATCCAGGTTCTAAACTGGTTGTATGTGGTGACTTCAATGCAACGATAGGCAACGATTGCCAGAGTAACAACTGGAACTGTGTTAGTCGTTTTAATGACGATGAACCCACAAGCTTTAACGGCACGAAGCTGATCGAAGTTGCTGAGAACAACAATCTATATATTCTCAATACCTTATTTGCCACTAGAACACCTATGCATACAGTGGTGCTTGAAATTTTGTGAACCCTTTAGAATTTTCTATATTTCTGCATAAATATGACCTAAAACATCATCAGATTTTCACACAAGTCCTAAATGTAGATAAAGAGAACCCAGTTAAACAAATGAGACAAAAATATTATACTTGGTCATTTATTTATTGAGGAAAATGATCCAATATTACATAACTGTGATTGGCAAAAGTATGTGAACCTTTTCTTTCAGCATCTGGTGTGACCCCCTTGTGCAGCAATAATGGCATAAACGTTTCCGGTAGCTGTTGATAAAAGTCTTGCACACCAGCTTGGAGGAATTTTAGCCCATTCTTCCGTACAGAACAGCTTCAACTCTGGGATGTTGGTGGGTTTCCTCACATTAACTGCTCGCTTCAGGTCCTTCCACAACATTTCAATTGGATTAAGGTCAGGACTTTGACTTGGCCAGTCCAAAACATTAACTTGATTCTTCTTTAACCATTCTTTGGTAGAATGACTTGTGTGCTTAGGGTCATTGTCTTGCTGCATGACCCACCTTCTCTTGAGATTCAGTTCATGGACAGATGTCCTGACATTTTCCTTTAGAATTTGCTGGTATAATTCAGAATTCATTGTTCCATCAATGATGGCAAGCCGTCCTGGCCCAGATGCAGCAAAACAGGCCCAAACCACGATACTACCACCACCATGTTTCACAGATGGGATAAGGTTCTTATGCTGGAATGCAGTGTTTTGCTTTCTCCAAACATAATGTTTCTCATTTAAACCAAAAAGTTCTATTTTGGTCTCATCAATCCACAACACATTTTTCCAATAGCCTTCTGGCTTGTCCACGTGATCTTTAGCAAACTGCAGATGAACAGCAATGTTATTTTTGGAGAGCAGTGGCTTTCTCCTTGCAACCCTGCCATGCACACCATTGTTGTTCAGTGTTCTCCTGATGGTGAACTCATAAACATTAACATTAGCCAATGTGAGAGAGGCCTTCAGTTGCTTAGAAGTTACCCTGGGGTCCTTTGTAACCTCGACGACTATTACATGCCTTGCTCTTGGAGTGATCTTTGTTGGTCGACCACTCCTGGGGAGGGTAACAATGGTCTTGAATTCCCTCCATTTGTACACAATCTGTCTGACTATGGATTGGTTGAGTCCAAACTGAGAGAGATGGTTTTGTAACCTTTTCGAGCCTGATGAGCATCAACAACGCTTTTTCTGAAGTCCTCAGAAATCTCCTTTGTTTGTGCCATGAAACACTTCCACAAACATGTGTTGTGAAGATCAGACTTTGATAGATCCCTGTTCTTTAAATAAAACAGGGTGCCCACTCACACCTGATTGTCATCCCATTGATTGAAAACACCTGACTCTAATTTCACCTTCAAATTAACTGCTAATCCTAGAGGTTCACATACTTTTGCCACTCACAGATATGTAATATTGGATAATTTTCCTCAATAAATAAATGACCAAGTATAATATTTTTGTGTCATTTGTTTAACTGGGTTCTCTTTATCTGCTTTTAGGACTTGTGTGAAAATCTGATGATGTTTTCGGTCATATTTATGCAGAAATATAGAAAATTCTAAAGGGTTCACAAACTTTCAAGCACCACTGTAGATGGTCATTTAAATCCAACCTTGGATATTACAGGCGGCTTGATTACATCTTGGGCGAATGGTTTGTCAAGAGGGCCTCACAGAATTGCCGAGTATACCCCAATGCTAGTACACCATTTGATTCCGATCATAGAATAGTAGTTCTCCATGCTATGTTTCCAAGTAAGAACAAGTGGAAAAACATCTTCAGAACGAGGAAGAAGGAAGCTCATCCAACTCCAAACATGCAAGCACTTAGAGACTCTGAGGAACTGAGAGCTAAGTACAGTAGACATCTTGATGATATCCTCAGAGAGGCCCAACCAACGATGCAAGCTGACATAATAGAACAACAAATTGTCAATGCTATCTGTACATCCACAAATGAAAATATCCCATCGCTAAAGTCAGGGCACCAAAATAAACCCTGGATAAATGAGGAATTCCTTGCTCTTCTTGAAAAAAGACGAAAATCGACCAACGAAAATGACATGAAAAAACTTACCATACAAATACGTAAACTCTGTCTTAAGCTTAAATGTCAGTTCTACAAGGAGAAAGCCAAGAGAATCAATGCTGCCAGTGAACAAAGGAATACAGAAGAGGAATTCCGGTTAGCAAAAAGCCACTCTGCTGTCTCCAAATGTAAACAACAGACCATTCAACGTGAGAAACTAGAAGAACACTTTGCACAACATCTAGGAGAAAGAGCCTTTACTATACAGCCAGAACTCTTAACACCTGAAAGATTCCCTCACATCATCCCCCCTGCAGACCAGCATACTATTGACGAAAGCCCCCCTGAGGCACCTGAGATAGAAGTGTGCATGTCTAAACTGAAAAACGGCAGATGCCAGGGAACTGATAAAGTATTTAGCGAACAACTCAAGTACTCCAGTTCGAAACAACTCCTCTTCTTCCTTGTACTGTTAATGGGGACAATCTGGGAATGCTTAAAGGTCCCTAGTGGATGGTTGCTCTCCTCAATTACATGCCTCTACAAGAAAGGACTGAGATACTTGGCAGAAAATTATCGAGGCCTTTCCATCATAGCAACGGTATCTAAGGTACTATCCATGGTCATTATCCAAAGAATAAGACCAGTCTATGAGCGCATCATCTTACCCACCCAGTTTGGATTCAGAAGTAATTGATCCACGTGCGATGCAATCTTTATTGTTCGAAACATCTTAGAATGGAGCCCACTCTATGTCTGCTTCATCGATCTCCAAGCAGCCTATGACTGTGTCCCAAGGGATGCACTATTTCGTGTCCTAGAGATTCGCCTCAAATGTCCTAAGCTGATATCCATACTTAAAGCGCTCTACTCTGGAACAATGGCTTGCATTAAAGGTGCCAGACACTATTTCAACACTTATGTAGGTTGCAGGCAAGGTGCACTGGAGAGCCCAACCATATTCAATGTATATATGGATTTTGATATGAGATGCGCTACTCATAAGATTAAAAGCCAATTTCCTGATGCTGGAGCTCGCATTGAGTATGTTATACCAAACAAAATGTCGCCTAGAGAACTGCGCACCCGAACATCCTGTGGTGTGATCAGAATACTGGAGCTCCTGTATGCTGATGATGTGGTGGTGTTCTCTGAGAACCTGGACGAGCTCCAGAAGATCTTAGAAATATATGATAGTACATTCTCAAGGTTTGGACTCCAGATGTCCTACAAAAAGACAGAAACAATGGCCTTTAATGTAGATGAAGACATAAAGGCAAAGACAAGCCTGCTTTCCATCAATAGCACCGAGATAAAAAATGTAAGACAGTTCCGGTACCTTGGTCATCTTCTGAGCAATGCTGGAAAGTCCTCAAAGTTTCTTCACCACAGGATCTCATCAGCCTACGAGAAATGGAACGAGCTGAAACATGTTCTTACAGACCGGGAAATAAATTATATCTAAACACACGCATGAAAATTTTAAAATCATGTGTACGCTCTCGACTCCTCTACAGTACACAGTACTGGGAGCTAACTAGCAGTGAAGTCCAGAAACTTAATACCGTGTGGACTGGCTTCCTACGACAAATGATTTCTGGTGGCTATGAAAGAAAGAATGTCCCACCACCACACCTGCGAAAGAAGGGGGTCGACCCTGCCACACTAGTAGAAGGCGATATAGATTGGGCATTTAAAGTGTCAAACGAGAAATTATATGAAATAACCCAATCTGGGCCACTTGAAGATTTCTGTCATGCGCAGTGGCTTAAATACATAGCACACGTATGCAGGATGCCTAATGATGCCATACAAAAGATTGTATTGTGTGACGTACAGAGATCATGGAGTGGAGTAGAAAGACTACTCAGAGTTTCAAAAAGGCAGGCTATCAGGAGTATGATGGACAAGAGAGACTTCGGGCAGCTGCTGGATATTAGATTTCCTTCCTCCAGGCAGCTGCACCCCAAGGCCGATCACGTGCCAAGTGGGAAGCAATGATGATGATGATGATGACTGTGGTGTAACTGTTTTGTGTACAACTACGGAGCGCGAGATGATGACGTCAGAGTTGGAACGTTAGGCAGTTAGAGTTAGGTCAGTCAGGCTGCCTGTGTGTAGTAGAGAGAGACACGCTATGAAATAAACATTCACGCTTTACAGTCGGACTCCACGCAGTTATTGGATAACACGACATGGTGTCAGAAGTCCTGTAGTTAAGCGTGAGGGAGAAGCCCTGGAAAAAGGACCATTTTACACATGCGACGGAAAGAAAGAGAAGGGCAAAATGAGTGACGGAGAAGGGGATAGCAGCAGTGGTCGACGGCTAACGGCAGCATCAACGGGACCTTGCGCTACATTTAATATCCAGCCACCTGAGTCCTTCGACTTTTCAAAGCCGCAAGAGTGGGATAAATGGATCCGGAGATTTGAAAGATTCCGCATGGCAAATCTTAATGCAAGCTCTGAAGAGAATCAAGTTAATACATTGATATACTGCATGGGGGACGAAGCGGACGACATCTTACGTGGGCTAACTCTAACGGCTACTCAGAAAGGCACCTACAAAGGGGTACGTGATGGCTTCCAAGGTTTCTTTGTGGTCAAGAAAAACGTAATTTACGAACGGGCTAAGTTCAACATGCGCAAGCAGAGAGAAGGAGAGCCAGTAGACTCTTTTGTTACTGCATTATATGCGCTAGCAGAACATTGCAGCTATGGTGTGCTTCATGATGAGCTTATCCGAGACAGACTCGTTGTTGGACTGTTAGATAAGGCGCTGTCCGAACGCATGCAGCTGGACGCAGAACTTACGTTGGATAAAGCTGTTAGAATGGTGCGCCAAAGCGAGGAGGTGAAAAAGCAGCAAGTTTCACTGCGGGGTGACACCAAAGCACAGGCAAGTGATGCTAAGTCTGTGGATAGGGTCAGAATGCTCAAGACCAGCAAGCCTGTTAAAGACAAACCTCGGCATGTACACAAGCCTCACGGTGCCCAGTATAGCAAAGGGAAAGCAGCGCAGTGTCACAAATGTGGCAGTTCTCCATCTCATCCTGCGCGAGATTGTCCTGCAAATGAAAGCAAATGCCATGCATGTGGCAAAAAGGGTCACTACAGCCGCGTGTGCAGAGCACCAAAATCTGTGCATGAAGTTGAAGGAGAGGAGGACGATGCAATCTTCCTCGGCAGCATCACGGCAGATGGTGAACCCTGGACAGTCAGCATAGGCATCCATGACAGTTATGTGACATTTAAAATCGACACAGGTGCCGATGTCACTGTCCTGCCACACGCTGTGTTCCTGGAGATATACAAGAACAATCCGCCAACTCTCAGAAAAGCAACAAAGCCACTCCTGGGACCAGGTAGGAGTCCACTGGATGTCGTGGGCGTCGCCAGGCTGCTGCTGAGGAAAGTTGGGAAAGCGGAGATGGAGGATGTATATGTTGTACGTAACCTGCACACTGCCTTGCTAGGAAGATCCATAAGCTGTAAGCTGGGGCTGGTTGCACGTCTTGACAGTGTTAATGTGGAGACATTAAAACAAACCTACCCAAGACTATGCAGTGGACTTGGAGAATTGCGTCAGCCATACGCCATAAAGCTGAAACCAGGGGCTCAACCATTCTCACTCAAAACACCTAGGAGGATCCCATTGCCACTGATGGACAAAGTCAAGCAGGAACTGTCCCGCATGGAAGACCTCGGGGTGATATGCAGAATTGAGGAACCAACAGACTGGTGCGCTGGTATCGTGGTGGTGCCAAAGAAGACGGGTGCTGTACGCATATGCGTTGATCTCACCAAACTGAACGAGTCAGTACGTCGGGAGAAGTTTATCCTGCCATCGGTGGAGGAGACACTGGGAATGCTGGCTGGAGCCAGAATTTTTAGTAAGCTGGATGCGAATATGGGGTTTTGGCAAATTCCCCTAACACATGATTCAGCGAAACTGACAACGTTCATCACACCCTTCGGACGCTTTTTCTTCAAGAGGCTTCCTTTTGGCATAGCATCAGCTCCCGAGCACTTCCAGAACAGAATGGTGACGGAGGTCACAGAAGGGCTTGAGGGCGTGGTGTGCCACATAGATGATGTGCTGGTGTGGGGGCGTACACAGGCGGAGCATGACGAGCGCCTGCATGCCATGCTGGAGAAGATCCAAAAGGTGGGCATCACCCTGAACATTGAAAAGTGTGACCTGTCAAAGTCAGAGGTGAGCTTTCTAGGCCACATGGTCTCTGCCAGCGGTATCCGCCCAGATACAGGAAAGACAGAGGCTGTACAGAGGATGCAGGAACCGACAACAGTGAGCGAAGTAAGATCCTTTCTCGGCATGGTGAACCAGCTGGGCAAGTTCATTCCACAGCTGGCGGAGAGGGACAAACCCCTGCGAGATCTCCTGTCGAAAAAGAACTGCTGGATGTGGGGCATCGAGCAGGCCAAAGCTTTTCAGGATCTGAAGAACGCACTGACGTCGCCACCCGTGCTAGCCATGTATGATCCTAACAGAGAATGCAAGGTCTCAGCAGACGCATCATCATATGGGCTAAGAGGAGTGCTACTACAAAGGTGGGACGAAGAGTGGAGGCCAATAGCCTACATGTCGCGGTCTCTCACTCCAACCGAACAGAGATATGCGCAAGTGGAAAAGGAGGCATTGGGACTGACATGGGCCTGCGAGAGGTTCTGCAACTTCCTGATTGGAAAACACTTCCAGCTGGAGACGGATCATAAGCCTCTCTTGAGTCTCCTGGGTTCTCAAGCTCTAGATGCCCTACCTCCTCGGATCCAGCGTTTCAGAATGCGTCTGATGCGCTATTCCTACTCCATATCACATGTGGCAGGGAAAAGTCTGTGGACGGCAGATACACTGTCACGGGCGCCAGTCGAGAGAGCAGAGACACCGGCTGAAAAAGAGCTGTTTGAAGACACGAATATCTACGTAGACATGGTGATGGAGAACCTACCTGCGAGCACCGTTTACCTAGCTGAACTGCGGGGCGAGCTGCAGAGGGACAGCGTGTGTGCACGTGTGATGCAGCTGTGTACAGAGGGATGGCCAGCCCACGGCACCAATGAACCTGCACTCAAGCTGTACTGGCCTGAACGCGCTCTCCTCACAGTTCAAGATGGTCTACTGTTAAAAGGACAAAGACTTGTTATCCCCTCAACGATGAGAAATGATGTTCTTGTCAAGTTGCACGAAGGTCATCAAGGTGTGGTCAAGTGCAGAGAGAGGGCGCAACAGTCAGTATGGTGGCCGGGGCTGAGCCAGCAGCTGAACGAGGTGGTTCTGAACTGCCGGGCATGCTGCCAGGAGAGACAGAACCACAGGGAGCCGCTGATGCCAACGCCGTATCCAGGCCAACCATGGCAAATGTGTGGAGCAGATTTGTTCGTCCTAGAGAGCAAGACCTACCTGCTAGCGGTGGACTACGCATCAAGGTATGTGGAAATCGCACTGCTGACCCACACAACGTCCAAAGATGTGATCAATCACCTCAAGTCCATTTTTGCACGTCACAGGATCTGTGAGACACTGGTCACCGATAACGGGCCACAGTTCTCAGGAGCCGACTTTGCTGACTTTTCTGAGTCCTATGGGTTTTGCCATGTGACCAGCAGTCCAAAATACCCCCAGGGAAATGCTGAAGCTGAGCGGGCAGTACAGACCGTGAAGGGACTCCTGAAGAAGTCTGACGATCTGTACCTCGCCTTGCTTGCATACAGGTCTACTCCTCTGCAAAATGGATATAGCCCAGTGCAACTTCTCATGGGGAGGAGACTTCGCACCACTGTGCCTATTCTGCCTGCACTTTTGGAGCCTGCTCTTCCTGATGGAGGCGCTGTTCTTCGGAAGGAGGAGGAGAGGAAGAGGAGAGATGCACAGCGCTACAATCTGCGACACCGTGCACGGGACCTCAACAGCCTCACTCCTGGGCAGGACGTGTGGGTCACAGACCAAAAAGCGTCTGGAGCTGTCATCGGAAGTCACACCACCCCTCGCTCATATCTGGTGGAGGGTCCCCATGGGATCATCAGGCGAAACCGTCGCCATCTCATCGCCATGCAGCCTTCACCAGAGCAAAGCAACAGTGGTGCAGCCGAGCAGATTCCAGTAGGGGTTCCAGAACGACCTGCAGCAGCACCACCGCAGCAGAATGTTCCAGAACCACCATCTACTCCCACGGTCAGAACCAGGTCTGGGAGAGCTGTGGTAAGACCGACCCGGTTCAACTTGTGATTCTGCTTATCACAGACTTTACAGAGACTGAGACAATCACACACACACTCACACAAAGGAAGACAAAAATGTGTTTTATATTGTGATTGAGCTATTTTTATTATTGCAGTGTTTGAATGTAAATGTTCCAAGTTTCAGAGTTAGAAGAGCATAGACAGTACAAGATGTTTTGTATTGTATTTTATAATTTCCTGTTCCAAAGTAAGGTTAAATTGCTGTGTGTCTGTTGGGAGTGTGAATGACTCAGATAGGAGCAGACCTTCCAGCCACAGGGGCAGAATAATCCCCTAAGGTCCTGCTGAATCAATGGTAGTCTACCCATTGATTCTAAAAAGGGAAGATGTGGTGTAACTGTTTTGTGTACAACTACGGAGCGCGAGATGATGATGTCAGAGTTGGAACGTTAGGCAGTTAGAGTTAGGTCAGTCAGGCTGCCTGTGTGTAGTAGAGAGAGACACGCTATGAAATAAACATTCACGCTTTACAGTCGGACTCCACGCAGTTATTGGATAACACGACAATGACCTTCAGCACATCAAAATGATCATGTTTCGTCCACATGGTATTGTTCTTGAAAGATATAATAAAAATATATCTTATATCATAAAAATATATCATAATAAAAAAATTTGAAAATTTCAGATGACTTTGCAGTGAGCACCTTTAAGCTTAAAACAAGTCCTGGCCTGAATTCTATTGAAAATGTTTGGACAGTGCTTAAAAGTCAGGTCTATACCAAGAAACACACAAATGTAATTGAACTCTACCAATTCTGCCAAGAAGAGTGGTCAAACGTCCAACCAGCATTCTCCAGAAGCTTTTTGGTGGCTACTAAAAGGTGAAACTTGCTAAGGAACATTTAATCAAATAGCAGGTGCTACACCAACCAGAAAAAGTATACCAGACAGTGAGGGCATGTATTGTTATCTGCAACATGGCACAGCAGAACAGACTCCTCCTCCTCTTCTCCCCTTAATCAACAACTCTATCAATCAGTTCACATCTGTACATATCAGACAAGTAAGACTGAGAGACCACAGGAGGACATCATGCATCAATTGTGAATAGTTGAGACCAGTGCAAAGGTATGTTTACCAGGATTTTTTATGTTATTGGTATTTCAGACACAATTCCTTTCTATTTATTTTTGAGGTAATAGTGTCCTTTTGTCTCGATCTCTTACACAACCTCCTATTCACATTGCCCAACATCCCACTTTTTTTTTGCCTTTCTCTCCACCATTGTCAATGCTATGTCACTCAAAATGAAAGGGACACTAATAAAGCTGAAACAGCATGTGGGTGTGCATACACATGGTTTTAGAAAGCAGATTTTCTTTTGTGAATTGTTTTTTGTCCAACCAAAGCAATTTAACATTCTACAAAATGTTATGTTTAACCCACTTAGTGCCAGTGTCAGAAATTTCTGGAACACTGACCCGCATTCTGGAACACTGCCAGAGGGTTCTGGAATACTGAACCTCTATAGTGCCAAGCTAATATGGCTGCCAACATTCTAACTGAGAAAATGAACCTTAGAAATAAGACTATGTAGCAGCAGGAGCATGGTCAAATGTCGGTTTGTGAATGGAGGCGGAGGCCGGGGAAAGTGAGTGGCAAATTGATCATACCTGTGTCGAAGTAATTGTATGTGTGTATGTCTTGCAGTGATGGCTGAGGGTGAAGAAGGAGGGAGGAAACAGGGAGGAGAGAGCTTCCCTGCGCACCGTGTGTGTGTGTGTGTGTGTGTGTGTGCGCGCATGTGTGCACATGTATAAGAGAACAGTGGTAAAAGTTGACAAGCTTGAATAAAAATAGGTTGCCCTACAATTATCACATCTGTCAAGTGCTTTGGTGTTCTGCCCCATTACAGAGACTGTTATACTGGTGCCAAAGCCCGGGACACTGAAGGGAACTGCCTGTATGGAGTCCTTGCCCTTCAAGGACTTTGTCCATACCCTTGCCACCACTGCGCTGCTCACTGTATGCCAAGAACAGGAGCAGTAATTTGAAACCTTGCTGCGAGCAGGCATTCAGTACTGCCACTACTGACTAGGGAAGCACAGCTTACCACTCAGCAACTACCCACTGACAACAGGCTGGAGTACGCCGACCTAAAGTGAACTATCCTGTAATGTGTCAACCACACCCCTGAGCAAGACCGACAACGCTTCCATACACTCACCTTGGAAGAGATCAGCTGGTCATTCGCATTTGGCCAACAGCTCCAGGATGCCTGCCAGCGGTGGCTGAGGGCGGAAGGTTGTGATGCTGAGGGAATCATCGACACAGTGACACTGGAACGGTTCATCGCTCAGCTGCCAGGAGGGACAGTGGAGTAGGTCCATTGCCACCAACCAGCACCATGGAAGCAATGGCCAACCCCCCCCCCAGCCCATTCACCAAGTCGGTGGTGTTCCCCTGCCTCCCTCCCCTTGTGTTTCTGTGTCTTCCCCCTCTCAGGTGAGAGCTCCCCGAGCTGCCAGTACAGGAGTGAAGCCTGAGCCGTTGTGCTGGCACTATGTGGAACCTGGGCATTTCCAGGATCAGTGCCTCACAATGGCGGTTGGAGCAGTGGTCTGGATCCCCAACACACCCTCGATCGGGCCGGAACGTATCGCATACTGATGAGTATCTAAGGGGATACATATCACACGTTGATGTATTCAGGCTGTCATCAAACCTCCATGCAACAAGGCATGATTCAAGGTGAAACATTGGGTGCAGCATGTTTGTTTGGTGAAGGTTCTGTGCGTACATGGGGATGTTCATGAATACCCACTGGTGCAGGGGTGGGCAATTATTTTTTGCATGGGGCCACATGAGAAACAGAAAATTTTGTGGAGGGCCGGACCAAAAGGCTGAACTAAATTCTACATAATATTAATTGTATTTCTTTATATAAAGCAGTAAATAACATTGTTTTTACAAGCTGCTAAGACTGGTAAGAGTATGGAAAAAAATGAGGTTGCCTTCCAAAAAATGTCATTTATTCAATCAAATTTCCCAAAACAATGGTTAACAAAATGTGAATGTTTGTACCATTTTTTTTCAGTCACATTCATCCCAAAACACAATAAAGACATCACAGTATTGTCTTTCTACTCCAAATATCAAGCAAGATACATCATATTATAATAATGATGCCCACATTTGTAGTCTAATCACCTCATGTGACCTGCTCGCAACAACGTCAATTCGGTGTAGGTATCAGATCTACTGTATAGATTGGCTCGGGCTCCGGCGCCTGCTGGTGACGTCACACTATTGCCGCTTTTCCACTACAAACGCAGCTGAGCCGTGCCGTGCCGAGTCGAGCTGAGTCGGGCTGAGCGGGGCTGTTGGAGTTGCATTTCGACTACAACCGCGCTGAACCGTGCTGGCTGGAAGTGGGTGGACACATTGGGTGGAGTTAGCGAAAGTGGGTGGATGTCATGTGATGTCGTTAAGCAGCGCAAACAGTGACATCAGTGACAGTGGCGGAACAAGTCAGAGCCGGGCCGGGGGCGGGGCAAATGACCGGGCCCTTTATTAAAGCTTATCATAACATCATTTTAGGCTACAAAATGTCCGCAACTGCGGTGTTTACCAATTTCAACACTACCGGGTGCAACTATGTTATTTAGTACATCAAGTCCTTCAAACGAACATGTAACTCAGAAACAAAAAACATTAGGATACTGTACATGGCTCATAATAAAACATCAATAGCCTATACTGCGCACATTATTTGAAGGGCATACGAATGAGCGCTCAGAGGTTGCAACGGTGACAGGAAGAGTCAGAAATAAAAGGAGGGCGGTGCAAACCTCACTGAATGCACTGTGTTTACCAATTTCAACACTACGGGGTGCAACTATGTTATTTTGTACATTAAGTCCTTCAAACGAACATGTAACTCAGAAACAAAAAAAAACATTAGGCGACATACTGTGCATGGCTCATAATAAAACATCAATAGCCTACTGCGTGCATTATTTGAAGGGCATACGACGAGCCTTGCGCTCCGCGAACTCGTCCACGATGCTCTGTATGTCACTGATTCAGTGATCTTTTCAGCGGTAGTCTCACGACCCGGATAGTAAACAATAAACATGGAGGACATGGAGTCGTTAGTGTTGCTGGTCTTGGTGCTGTGGCTTGTTGTCACCGACAACGCGGACAGATACTGGCAAGAGCGTATAGATGAGGCGAGGCGCATAAGGCTTCAGAAATTCTCGTAATTCGTAATTATTATTCTTCCGGGTTTGCGGTGTTTACAGATCCCAGCGCGCTCGCAGGGCGTGTGAGGACACTCCTCCTCACCAATCAGTGCACAGGGGAGTGTCTGCTCACGCCCCCAGCCTCACTCGGCACGGCTTGGCTCGCTTCAGCCCCACTCCAAAACGGTGCGAGTTTTAGGGGCTAAGCAGGGCTGAAGCGAGCTGAGTCGTGCTGGTTTTTGGTAGTCGAAACGCGAGCCGTGTCGGGCTGAAGTGAGCTGAAGCGAGCTGAAGTGAGCTGAAAAAGGGTAGTGGAAAAGGGCCATAAGTGATTGGCTGGACCGTTTGAAGGATGACATACAAGTTTGTGGTTGGTCTGGACAAATTATGGAAGTAGTTATCGCGGGATTAGGTTTCGTGGGATTTCATGTCATGTTCATGTCGCGCGCATTGCGTTTTTGTTGAACACACCTTCAAAATAAAAGCAATGCACATTCAGTCCATGCATAAGGTAAAATTAGAAAATACGTTTATTTTGTAATTTCTAATTAACCTTACGCGGGCCGGTCAGAATGAATCAAAGGGCCGGATGCGGCCCGCGGGCCGTAAAATACCCAGGTCTGCACTGGTGCCAGTTTGCTTTCACTTTCAGGGGACAAAATACAGTGCCTTGAAAAAGTATTCATACCCCTTGAACTTTTTCACATTTTTCCACCTTACAACCATGAACTTAAAAGTTTTTTTATTGAGATTTTATGTGATAGACCAACACAGAGGAGCACATAATTGTGAAGTGAAATGAAAATGACAAATGGTCTTCAAAATTTTAAACAAATAAAAATCTGAAAAATGTGATGTGCATTAGTATTCAGCCCCCCTGCGTCAATACTTTGTAGAGCCACCTTTTGCTGCAATTACAGCTGCAAGTATTTTGTGGTATGTCTCTACCAGCTTTGCGCATCTAGACACTGAAATTTTTGCCCATTCTTCTTTGCAAAATAGCTCAAGCTCAGCCAGATTGGATGGAGAGCATCTGTGAACAGCAATTTTCAAGTCTTGCCATAGATGCTCAATGGGATTTAGGTCTGGACTTTGACTGGGCCATTCTAACACATGAATATTCTTTGATCTAAACCATTCCATTGTAGCTCTGGCTGTATGTTTAGGGTCATTGTATTGCTGGAAGGTGAATCTCCTTCCCAGTCTCAAGTCTTTTGCAGCCTCCAACAGGTTTTCTTCCAGGATTGCCCTGTATTTAACTCCATCCATCTTCCCATCAACTCTGACCAGCTTCCCTGTCCCTGCTGAAGAAAAGCATCCCCATAGCATGATGCTGCCACCACCATGTTTCACAGTGGGGATGGTGTGTGCAGGGTGATGAGCAGTGTTAGTTTTCCGCCACACATAGCGCTTTGCATTTAGGCCAAAAAGTTCAACTTGGGTCTCATCTGACCAAAGCACCTTCTTCCACATGTTTGCTGTGTCCCCTACATGGCTTCTGGCAAACTGCAAATGGGACTTCTTATGCCTGTCTTTCAACAATGGCTTTCTTCTTGCCACTCTTCCAAAAAGGCCAGATTTGTGGAGTGTACGACTTATAGTTGTCCTCTGCACAGATTCTCCCAGCTGAGCTGTGGATTTCTGTAGCTCCTCCAGAGTGATCATGGGCCTCTTGGCTGCTTCTCTGACCAGTGCTCTCCTTGCTTGACAGAGCTGTCAGTTTAGGTGGACGGCCATGTCTTGGTAGGTTTGGAGTGGTGCCATAGTTTTTCCATTTTTGAATGATGGATTGAACAGTGCTTCTTGAGATGTTTAGAGCTTGGGATTTTTTTTTTATAACCTAACCCTGCTTTAAACTTCTCCAGAACTTTATCCCTGACCTGTCTGGTGAGTTCTTTGGTCTTCATGATGCTGTTTGTTCTTCAGTGTTCTCTAACAAACCACTGAGGCCTTCACAGAACAAGTGTATTTATGTGGAGAGTAAATTACACACAGTAGGACTCTATTAACTAATTAGATGACTTCTGAAGGCAATTGATTGCACTGGATTGTATTTAGAGGTATCAGAGTACAGAGGGCTGAATACTAATGCACACCACATTTTTCAGATTTTTATTTGTTTAAAATTTTGAAGACCATTTATCATTTTCGTTTCACTTCACAATTATGTGCTACTCTGTGTTGGTCTATCACATAAAATCTCAATAAAAAACTTTTAAGTTCGTGGTTGTAAGGTGGAAAAATGTGAAAAAGTTCAAGGGGTATGAATACTTTTTCAAGGCACTGTATAGTGTAGAGGTGGCGGTTAACCCATGCCTCACCCACCCATTCACTAATTCTGGGAACTGATTGGCCTGGGTTTAGGAGTTCTTCTTCTTCTTCTAATGGCGTGCATAGTGGTGGGGGAGTCCTGGTGTAGCATTAGCGGGGGAAGTTCTGTCAGAGGCATCCATGTCACCCCCATGTCACCGTGACACAGGGGGGAGTGCCCCTGC
This sequence comes from Neoarius graeffei, assembly GCF_027579695.1. Taxonomy (NCBI): domain Eukaryota; kingdom Metazoa; phylum Chordata; class Actinopteri; order Siluriformes; family Ariidae; genus Neoarius; species Neoarius graeffei. The sequence goes on along the minus strand of NC_083575.1, from coordinate 17,198,406 downwards.
CCACCCCTCCCCATTCTTTAGGGAATTCCCTCAAGAATTTCCCTTTGGAACAAGCACAAGACGAGGCTTTGTGTAGTGCTTTTGACCAAGTGAGAGTAGTCAATGGAAAACTCCATCCATCCATCCATCCATCCATCCATCCATCCATCCATCCATCCATCCATTATCTGTAACTGTTTATCCTGTGCAGGGTCATGGGCAAGCTGGAGCCTATCCCAGCTGACTATGGGTGAGAGGCAGGGTACACTCTGGACAAGTCACCAGATCATTGCAGGGCTGACACTTGGAGACAACCATTCACACTCACATCTACGGTCAATTTAGAGCCATCAATTAACCTAAACTGCATGTCTTTGGACTTTGGGGGAAACCAGAGCACCCAGAGGAAACCCATGCAGACACGGGGAGAACATGCAAACTCTACAGAGAAAGGATCCCGTCAGCCACTGGGCTCAAACCCAGAACCTTCTTGCTCTGAAGTGACAGTGCTAACCATTACACCACCGTTCCACCTTTGATGGTCAACTCCTCCAGCCAAATGTTACACTCTCCTACCCATGCTTTGCAATAATTAATAAAAATAACTTGTACCGAATGATACAGGACACTCAAACCGAAGAGAAAATGACTCAATTGTTTATCTCAAAGAACTGTAGGGAACTCGTATTCCATGTGGCTCATTATATTATTCCATGACCAGACACCTAGAGCAGGAAAAACACTTGCCTGGCTCATGGCCCGTTTCTATTGTCCAGGGATTTACGGGGATGTCCGTAGGTGGTGTGCAGCATGCTGTGAATGCCAGCTGGTAAATTTGGCTGCCACGACAAAAAATTTGTGCCCTCTTCTCTTAATTGAGACCCCTTCAAAAGAATGGATCCAAAAGATGGATATCATCAGGCCATTGGACCGGTCTGCACAAATGAATTGCTTTATTTTAGTCCTGGTGGACTATTGGAGTGGAGACAATTTGAATCTCAAAGTGGGAGTTATTCTACTTTTGTAAGGGATGGATGGTAGAAGGTCAAGTTGGCCTCAGTAGTCTGAGTCTGGAGAAAAGCTATGTCTAGTCTGTCATGAGATAAAAGAAAAATGATAAAACATTGAATAAATGGGTGAATCAGAAACATTTGGGCAAAGTTTGCCCTCTTTCGCAGCCTACTTAGTGACTTGGTCTGCTAAGTGGTTCCCACTGGCTTCAGTTGAGTCACCAGAGTCATGACCTTTGGTTTTGATGATGGACAATTGTTTTGGGTAGGGAACATAGTGATCCATGACGAGAGGCATATGATATGTTTACCATCAGTGGCCTTAAAGTCACATGAGTGCCAAATTTTCCCAAAATCATAAGCTACCCCAAAGGATTAATGGAAATTTGTATAAATAGAATATCCACACAGAAAAACTAAAACATTAGGTTTTGAAGAAAAGCTGTCAAAAACATGTGCACACCATTCTCAAAGGGAGTCTGAGACCTATTACACCTCAGCAACGAGGTGGAGGTAATTTCATTGAGACAGTCATGTTCCAACCATGCTGGATCTGGGCCAGACCTGCAGGAAGACAACAGACAGAGTAACAAGAGAGCTGGGGTATTATCTGATGTGACAGGCTTGATAAGACAAGTTCAGTGTGGCACACAGAATAGACTTATAACCAGAATGTAGCTTAGTGGTCATATGTTGTGATTGAATATTGTTTAAAATTAAGCGTACCTGATGTGATGCATGTAAAATCAGAGGGTGAGACAATACCAGTTTTTCAGCATCAGTAACCATGAGAGCAGAGGCTGCAACAGCACGTAAACATGTGGGCATATTTTGTACCACTGGGACCAGGGTCATTGATAGGTAAGCTACAGGACAATAACCCCCACCATGCTCTTGGGCCAGGACCCTCACAGCAATCACTCCATCTTCCAAGACATAGAGGTGGAATGGCAGATTGTAGTGAAGCAGCCCCAGTGCTGGACCTGATGTGAGAGATTCTTTCAAATAACAGAATGAGTGCATAATTTCAGGAGTCCATACAATGTAATTGGGCTGTTCTTTGAGGCAAGAATTTCTCAGGACCTTGTCATGATGAGAACAGTCTGGAATGTATTGATAACTGTAGTTAATGAGTCAGAGAAATGACAACATGGTAGTCTTATTCGAGGGAGGAGCCACCTCAAGTATCACAGAGAGTCGGTCAGATGAGAGATGACACTCACCTTGAGAGATGTCAAAGCCGAGGTATCACACTGAAGACTTACAAAACCACGGCTTGGACCATGAGGCTTTAGATCCCCACCTAGCCAAAGAGCCTTGTTCACACTTGGACTTGTCCTCAGCTGATAGCACAATGTCATCTGCATATTAGAGCAATGTGCAGCCATCAGGGGGTTCCGTGAGTCTTGAACAACTACACAGAAGACCATGGGGGAGTTGATGAACCCTTGACATAGGCGGGTCCATGGATATTGTTGCTGCTTAAAAGTAAAGGCAAATGTAGGTTGAGTCTCAACACTCATGGGGACACTGAAAAACGCACTGTAAAGATCAATGACAGTAAAGTGGATATGTTGTGATTAATAGTGACAAAATCAATGCCCTTCTCCTTTTCAGGGGGCAGTGGATATTGTTTACAGTACATAGGGATAGATATTTTCAAACTGGCAGTGTATGGGGGTACCTATACATATTCAACCTCATTGGAGTGCGATGCCGAGAGAGTTTGAGGCACCTGATTCAAAATCTGAGACCACACTCACAACCTGCCATATGTGCTACTACAGGCGATCTACAATAAAAAAAATTTGGCAAAACTGTGCTTGAGACTTGTGCAACACTTGCATGTGTTCAGTGCCATAGAAGGTCGCAAACTGGCCATAGAGACTTTTTGGTTCTGCACATGCAAATTTTACAGGTCTTGCAAAAAATTCAGAATGCATATACTACGTACAGGACCTGTACTCCTTTTGTACGCCTGAACCAAGTCAGCAGCATGGCTAGTAGGGGCTTTACAATGACTGTAAGATGCATAAGTGACGCACGGTCATTGTACAAGTGATGTGCCTCAGAAGTACTACTGTACACAAGTACTCCACACTTGCTATTTGTGCAGCCCCCAAGACAGAAGTACATCTCACTTTCTACCCCATGTGTGGTGTGCACAAAGCGCACGCGACCTGCACGCGACACAAGGGGCAAAACTCTGGGTATATATATTGGGAGAGGAACTAAGGAACCGATCATGTAGTGTGTAGCATTGTAGAAGGGAAGAAGATGGCTGTCGCCACACCGCTGAAACGACTGAGGGAGTTGGACCCTTATAGGCAGCTGAGGAGCAGCACAAAGCGATATTGGCTTTGCTAATACAGGAACACTGATGTCAGAATGCGAGGTGGTGGTGGATACACCCATAGATTGAATGGCAGAGGCTCTTTGGACAGTATCATACCCTGTTCCAAGAGCTGGAGAGAGAGTTGCGAGGGGACTTTCTGTTGTACATGCGGATGCCTCCTGACCAGTTTGCACAGCTCTTGTTGCGTGTGACACCCCGCATTACCAAGGGTCCAAGAAGCTGCTGTCCACTTGAGCCCAGACTGAAACTGGTTATTATTGCCATCTGATTCCTGGCTATAGGGAATAGTTACAAGTCCCTCGAGTTTTCCTTCCGTGTGGTGGCCAACACCATTTGCCTGTTTGTGCCCGAGGTATGCAGTGCTATATACGAGGAATACAGAGCTGAACTATTTGTCATTCCTGAGACCGGCAGACAGATGGTGTGAGGTGGCAGCCAAGTTTTCCACATGCTGGAACTACCACCATTGTGTAGGAGCCATTGATGGAAAGCACATTGCTATTAAGAAGCCCAAGAAGAGTGGGTCCATGTACTACAATTACAAGGGCTTCTTTTCTATAATACTTCTGGGCCTTGCAGATACCCAATACAAGTTCCTGTGGGTGAGTGTAGGTGCCAATGGCTTGGCCTCGGACTGTGGGGTCCTCAACAGATCAAGCCCCTTTGTACTGCATTGGAAGATGACGAGCTGGGTCTGCCTCCTCCAGAACCACTGCCCAGGGATGACAGGGACATGCCCTACTTCTTGGGTGGAGATGATGCCTTCTCATTGCAAACTCGGATGATGAAACCCTACAGTCTTCGTGGGATGACAAGACCCCAGCGTATTTTCAACTACCGCACGTCCCATGCGCACCATGTTGTTGAGAATGCATTTGGCATTCTGGCACACTGTTGGAGATGCCTCCTGATGATGCTGCAGTTGAAACCGCACAGGTGCACCAAGGTGGTCCAAGGATGCCTGACCCTACACAACTTCCTTCGTATGCAGGTGCCAGGTTTCCTAGCGGCTGATGCGGACCATGAACATGGAAATGTTGTGCCTCGTGCATGAAGAGAGGGCTCTCAATTAACTGATGCAAGAACAGTTCATGGACCCCAAGTTTCGTGTGAAGCCAAGATACAGAGGAATTATTTGTGACTATTATAACAATCCCATTGGTGCTCTGCCCTGGCAAGAGCATATCATTGATATGCAGTGAAAGCACTGGCAATTAAGTGTATTTATAATAATAATATGTTCAATTTATATAGCGCCTTTCTCAAAACTCAAGGTCGCTTTACAATAATAGGCAGGAGGAAAAAAATATGATAAATAAATACATTGAGTACATAAATTATGATAAATAAATACATCGATTGCATGTGTATACCATGATATTTGTCTGAAGCAAGTAAATAAATGTTTTAAATGTGTGTACCATAATATTTATCTTTGTCTTATTAACCATAAACAATTATAACACAAAGCAAAATGGTGAACATGTGGGAATGTTATCCCACACATATTGCCCTATCTCCTTGCCATAGGGCAATATGTGTGAGATAATGGATATTTAAAGATTGACATTTGACATCGGTATTGACTCCATGACCTTGAGCACTTAATAAGTTCATCCATCCTTTATACTAAAATCTTGTATGAAGTTTGGGGGCCAAAAGCCTAATAAAAATTTAATTGACATTGATATTTTGACCATTTGTAGGAACATCTTGAAATATTAGGTCAATTATTTGACTCATGACATTTGAGAAATCTCATCTCATCTCATTATCTCTAGCCACTTTATCCTGTTCTACAGGGTTGCAGGCAAGCTGGAGCCTATCCCAGCTGACTACGGGCGAAAGGCGGGGTACACCCTGGACAAGTCGCCAGGTCATCACAGGGCTGACACATAGACACAGACAACCATTCACACCTATGGTCAATTTAGAGCCACCAATTAACCTAACCTGCATGTCTTTGGACTGTGGGGGAAACCGGAGCACCCGGAGGAAACCCACGCGGACACGGGGAGAACATGCAAACTCCGCACAGAAAGGCCCTCGTCGGTCACGGGGCTCGAACCTGGACCTTCTTGCTGTGAAGCGACAGTGCTAACCACTACACCACCGTGCCGCCCCACATTTGAGAAATGACCTTTTATTTTCTTTTAACACCATGACCACCTCATTTGCTATTTTTATTTGAGTATATGTTAATTTACCATGCAGACATCAAATAATAAAACATGAGTATAAGGGAATAATGCATTTTATTACATTGTAAAAAATCCCAACTAAATAGCCCACAGTTTGAGCACTGAAACACACTTTGACTCCGAGCTACTGTCCTGCTGCTACTCCTGCTGAGTGGTGGGAGGGGGTGTCAGGCAGGGGCGATTTCTCAGAGACAACAAGGGAAGCCGAGCTTCCCCTAAAATTCTTTCCCCAAACTGCGGCATCTATGACGTTGAATTCTCATTAAAACAATAACTTGCATAACATAATATATGCCCAAGATTGTATTTACGTTCATAACTATCCTGTAACTTATTTGAGTGATGTCTGATGAACTTGCAGTTGGCTACGAGAATCACCTTTGCTGCCAGGCTGTAACCAGCGTTGCCAGATACTGCTGACGTTTTCCAGCCAAAATATGTTCAAAACCCACCAAAATCCACTTAAAACTGCCCAATCTGGCAACACTGGCTGTAACCTTTCTTATTTCAATGGGCTCTATGCGCTGGCAGCCGGGTATCCATTGCAGTCTATGAGAGGGCTCTGAACAGCCAATTTCGGCTAGTTGTTATTGGTTAAAATCGACAAAATCATCATTTCCAGGGAAGCCGGGCTTCTCTGGGACTAAACGAGACAGTGGGAGGGGCAAGAAGCCAGGCTGATGAAGGATTATTGGAGGTAGTGTTTGAAAGACATGAGGAGGGCGGTACTTCGGCGAGGAACATGGAAGTATGATCAGTCAGTCCGTAGCGGATGTTGAGAAAGTGTAGTCGTGTGCCAAAGTGCTGTCCGACTTTCTTTTCATATAAACGTTTCTTCTCATTGATGTCTCTGTACATTACTCTGTAAATAAATGTAAATATTACTCGTTGTGCTCTGTTAACTTTCATCCATTCTATCAGTTTGATCATTCATGAATTCACTCGTTTATTTCATTTGTAGTTCAATCTGGTTGTAGGCTAGCTTGAGCCTTATTGGGATCTGCAGTGCTAGCTGCTAACAGAAATTGGTGAAGTCTCTGGAAAGCACAACCAGCTAGTATGACAGGGTCACAGACCATTTTCTGGAAAAGGAGCAGAGGGCAGAATTTGTGCATAAATAGTGTGCATCATATAATGTTCATGAATCTGAAGTGTGTATATTGTTCAGTAATGTTAAGAGAATGGTGGGCTCTGTGTTACAGGTTATACCTGGGTATAATATTCAAGGTTCTGTGTGTTGCATAGCCTACCTGGTTATGAATTTCCAGACTGTGTTGCAGAAGATGTTCAAGGATGTGTTGCACAGCTGGGTGTTGTGTTAAAGACTCTGTGTTGCATATCAGGGTATGATTGTTCAAGGCTCTTCGTTGAATAGCCAGTGATTTTTGGATGTTTGATATTTTTGATTAAGGATATGAGGCACTAGCCTGGCAAGCCAGACTATAACATGAAATGTACAAGCAAAAATACTTTCTGCCACTAGGTAGGGTTGTCTAGTTCACTATGCTAATGGGGCACACCTTTCTATGCTTTGATATCCGGCCCACAGGTTTTACGATGAATACGTAAAATGGGCTTCCCCGTTTTAAAAACCAGCAGCCGCCACTGGTGTCAGGATGTCCTTGTCCTGATCACTGAGCATGACACAATGGTCTGACAGCAATGATGGGATTGCAATGTCCTCACTTCTGGGTGTCGTTAGCTGAAACATACATGAAAATCAGCATATATAATATTAATTACATAAGCATATACATACTGAAATGAATGTTTAAAGTAGGGATGAGCGAGTACAGCATTATCTGTATCTGTTAACCATATGAATTATCTGTATCTGTATCCGTACTCGGAATGGGCGGGGCCTAACCCGGAAGTGGGTTTGGTTGTCTTGAAACGGGCGGGGCTTTAACCAGTATGTTATATTAAGCATGCAATTGATATGGGTTGATCAGAAATTGTTATATTTATTGCTGATTAGAAAACTATTTACAGGACAGCATCAGCATTGAGCTTCAGATCAATGGTTTTGATCACGATAGCAAACAGAACAAGTTTTGCAACAATGAATACAACACGTGGTTGCAATTATGAAATGAAATGTAACGAACAAGAGTTTTTATACTCAACATAACTTTCTTTTTTTAACTTTTAATTTTTTTATGATCAGTGTGATTTTTTTTGGTTCTTTTTTATTTTTTTTATTTCCACAAAAGGTGTGTGTGTGTGTAGCTTAATTTGTAATATTATTTATACCACTACTACCTAGAAAGTGTCAGACACTCAGTGCGTGAAGTAAAATAAAAACTGGTTAAAGCCAACTGATGGTTTAAAAAAAAAAAACTCAGACGACCGGCAGAGAGAGAGAGAGAGAAAGAGAGAGTGTGTGTAGCTTAATTTGTAATACTTATACCACTACTACCTTTATTTTTACATGAATTGCAGCAAGAAAGTGTCAGACACTCAATGCGTGAAGTAAAAAAAAACTGTTTTAAACCGACGGTTAAAAAAGAAAAAAAAATCTCCGACAGGCAGAGACGCAACACGAGTCGCTTTCTACCAAGCACCACGTCTGAACGAACCCACGTTTACCAGAACTCTACTGGTTATAAGTAAGTACAAACTGAAATAAAAACAAACTTGAAGCTGAAGAAACCCGAAACGTTAACAGAAAAGAGCCGTGAACCTGAGTGACTGTGGGAGAGACAGAGAGCTGTTCTCTGTGTGAGTGAGCAAAGCGGTGTGTGTAGGGGAGGGGCGCTGTGAGACTGTGTGAGGATTTTCATTGAGTCCGAGCACAGATATTGACTCGTATTACTCATATAATACTTGTACTCGACAAAAGTGCTTTATCCATACTGTATACTCGTTTCAGCCAAGTATCCGGCTCAACTCTAGTTTAAAGCATGTTTATTATAGTGAAAGAGATTTAATTAGTATTTACCTGTGAAAATACCTCTCACGGGATGCTGTGCAGCCTTGAAGGCGGTAGCACAAGTGGCCCCGAGGCCACCATCACTATTGACTGATGGAACTGCACCTGAGTCGGTGTCCAAAACTGCTGTGATACTGCTGGAAATGGCCACTGCTGCTGTGCGTAGCGACCCTGGCCCCACTGCTGCGACTGTGGCTGGTCCCCTTCAGGCCTGGAGTATCTACTCAGCAGCTGCAGAACATCCATGGTGAACTGGTCCCACCTGCTGTTGGGGATCTTGTGCATGTACTGGGCCATGTACTGCCCGAAAGCCTCCCTGGCATCCACTGGTCTGGAAAGAGTCTGCAACTGCAATCAGAAGAAGAAAATATTTGTAACTTGTGTTGCAGCATGTTGGCCTGCTACACTGATAGGTCATGTGTTGGTGTAATTTTTTTTAACAGAACCTTTTTCAGTGATAGGTGAAAAAAACATACCTGTTTGCAGATGTCCTGACTGGGCCATGGCTGCTGAAAGTACTTCAGCATCACATCCTTTAGGTGGCTGGTCTTTGCCCACTTGCCCGGCCTGCTGCCTCCTAGAGCCACACTTGAACTGGCAGGGGACTGTGGACGATCTTTGTTGCCACTCTTGGAGTCACTGTGTACATCCTGTGATGAAGAGGCCTTCCCAAGCTATAAGCATTAACAAAGAACAGTTTGGATTAGAAGAGTGAGGACAATTATGAAACAGCAAATTAACCTATCAATGAAAAAGGTTCTGTTAAAAATTACAAGCAGCACACGGAAATACATGTATAATCACACTCTCAAATCATTCTGTTTGAGGCAAATGCCTCAAACAGAATGGTGTATGTCCAGGGTGTGATGTGATCCTGCAAAAAAGTGAATGACTTCAGCTGCCACCCCTGTCTGGGTGTCCTGTTCTGGGCCGCCGAGCCACTCTTCATACACTTCATCAGCTTGCCAATGGCCATTCGCTGATTTTGGAACCAATCCTCGAGCTTGGCCACTGTAGAAGAAAAATAATTTTTAAAAAAACCTTTTCGATTACTACCAAAAGAAAATACAAACAAAATAAATCTCAGTGACCAAATAAAATACGAGTCTGACCAAATAAAATACAAGGGAAAAAATATCTTACCATCACAGCCAAGCCTCTTGGCCAATGCCTCCAGTTTCCGCCTCTTGGAGGTGTTGGCATAGAACTTGCTATCTGACTTGTCATAAAATTCCTTCCTCTCCTGGAACCACTCAACAAGGATGTTCTCTTCTGCCGGCTTGAAGGCATACTTCTCTCTGTCCGTGCAGGGCTGCTACCATCATCATCAAATTCTTCCTCCTCCTCCCCCTCTGCTGTTTCAGGCTGGGTTTCGTGAGGCTGCTCTTCAGGCTGTTCCCTCTCTGGAGATGAAGATCACTTCACTTTTGTTTGCTTCTTCTTGGGTCCCATTTTCTAAACTTTAAACTGAAAATTAAAAAAATTTTCCCACAAAATATCCAATGTTCTTCAGTCAAAAGACAGATGCAGGATGCTGCAGACACGCTTTTATACCCACTCCTGGCTTGCATCACACACAAGTCATGAGTGATTGTCACGTGCTAATCACGTGCGTCACATATGCTTCACAAGTGCAGCTCGTACTCCTAGCGCAGGAAACTGGTAAAATGCAAGTCACATGCACTCCACACTCACTGAACACGCACTGATCACGTGCGTCAGACATACGTTTTCCATGGGCTAACGGCTCAATTTTTCCCACGCCTCGAGGAAGTCAGGCATGCAACCTGTACTTGACAAGTACTTTGCCCGTACTCCTCCCCAAAACTTTCCTCCGGGTTCACCGCAACCCTGCGGCATGGCTGCAAGCTACCAAACCCTGCAACTCGTGCGTGTCCAAAACACTTACAGTGGGTTGTGCGTGTGGCATGACTAACGGAGACTAATCTGACCTTCTCCCAGGTCAGATTCCAAGAAAACAGCAGAAGCAAAAGATATTTTGCTTATCTGGTGTGCACAGAACAAAATGGCCTCGTTCCAAAAAATACAACAATTGAGTTTAGTCAAAATATCATGGCCTAATAGATTAAAATGGGAGCTAGGAATGACAACAAAGTGATGCATGAAACGCAGTTTAGGATTATTTGGCATGGTCACAAGTAGGGGAAAAGTCTCAGGGCATCTAACCCCTTTTATTTTCACAAAGTTAATAGTGGCCCCTGATACTGGCCCACTGTAAGATATCCCAGTAAAAGATGATCTAGTGGCACCTGTGTCAAGGGACAAGTGTTGCCTTCTACACAAAGATTAATTATGGGCAATGTGCTGGAGTCAGCAACAAGAATCAGGGACAACATATTGGGGTTCATGTCACCCAACAGGCAGCCCTGTGTAAACTCCCAAGCAGTGGGATACTGGGGGAGCACTTTCTGTGAGTCTGAGTCTGAGTTTGATGTCTGTGGAGTGAGATTAGGCAGACTGTAGTACTGCTTAAAGCAAGTGTTACCTTGTCTCATGTCACATGCCTTTTTCCAGTATTCACGTTCCCAGTGACCAAGTCTGTCACAGTAGTGATATTGGCCAGGCTTCAGGTCAAATTCCAGTTACCTGTGAATGGTGTCCACGTTGTGGCATCAACTGATGATTTACACTCACCTGTCGGAGATTTGGGCTTAATCACAGGGTCAAAGGCACCTGGGGAATCCAAGGCTCAGGTTTTATGACCCACTTCCTCAATGCTCATGTAATTTAGGGCACCTGCAGTAGAAATTCTCAAAACCTGAGCATTTTCAGGAAGCAGATTATTCAAAAAAGTTATGAAAAGTATAGTGAAATGCCTACTGTCTGCAGGATCAGAGGGCAGCCTTGCATGCTTGTTCCATGCAGTTTTAAAATGTGTAAAAACGGAAGTGCAGGATTCATTCTGGCCTTGTTTAAGACCTTTTACTTGAGAGAGAGATCAGAAGTATATTGAAGTTTATTCTTCACAAACCTGGTTAACTGTTCAAACATACTTGTAATGTGTTTTGCATCAGACCATGAAAAATCGTACTCTCAATTGTCCTCTGAACCCTGTGTAGGTTCGAGAGGCAGGTCATAGTAATCACTTAAAGCTCTCACCTCCTTCTGTAACATAGCATCCGTGACCGCCGGCCCCAAAGTGCATGAGAGAATACGGCGATAATCAGGACCAATGAGTTGAACGTAAGGAGTGTGAGAGTACAGTGAATCACAAAAGGCTAGAAAATCACATCTTTAGGGCTAGGACATACTTGGATTAATGTCAGATATTTGGGGAGGTGAAATGTGGTACTCCTCTCCCATAACCACAAAAGGGAAAGCTAGATTAGGTCGTGTATCATGTGGCTGTATTGGGTTGCAACATTTCTGGTGAGTATTAGGTTTATCTCAAGACTAATATATCACATCTTGCCTGGAGCAGACAGATACAATATTTGCATTCTTTTCAATGGGGAGAGTCAGCTCAAAAGTGGGGTTAATAAAGACTGCAGTGAAAGTGCTCACTGCTTGTGCATGTGTGTTAGTCTGCGAAGGCACGGCAGGCTGAGCACAGTTCATAGATTCACAACACGCCAGAGCTAGAGCCTTTCCCCATGCATTTACAGATGATACAGGGACAGATGAGCACACCACCAATGTGGATTTGGTCAATTTCACATCTTTTCTTGTAATAATTTTACCATCCTTTTTTCTGCAAGTGTGGGCACTGTCCCAATTATGTTTCTGATTATGCCAAGCATTCAAACTATGCTTCATGTAGTCAAAATCCCAGCTGGGATCTCCTAGCTTATCATATACCATTAAACCAGCACTTAATGAATGGTTCTCATCAAAAGTACCATCTTGAGGATAAGATTTCCACTGTGGTTGAGCTTCCATCCATCCAGCCAAATTATCAATGAAAGGCTGCACAAGACCAAAGCCCTTATCATACATGAATTGATGTGGAGTCCTATCTTCAGTCTTAGACTGACTACTTCCACCCAGTTTGACACACATGAGGAGAATTTCAACAAATTATAGTCTTAGGACATAATTTTCAGATTAGAGTGTATAGACTTCTCAATCTGTTTCTGGGAACACCTTGGTAATCTCTCATTGCCCGAGGATGACCATCCGTTGAGGTGTCATCTGTGGGATCACATGTGACTTTGAAGCCCAAAGGCAGAGGCACAGATGCAGTTGCAGGTAGGACGTGGAACACCCGTCCTTGGGACAGGAGTCATGGCAGCTTGATGATGGCGTTCGCATGCAGTGGCTAGGCCTTGTCGACGGTTGTCCACAAAGTTGGTGACTGCTCTTCTTGTCAAGACATGCCACCTGGTTCTGTCTGAGGCAGCATCCTCAAGTTGCTTTGGTGGAAGGTCGGCCTGCTTGCAGTAGGTCTTGAGGTTATCCTTGAACCTTTTCTTTGGTTGCCTTTTCTTGTAACTGCCGGATGCCAGCTCTCCATAGAATAGCTGTCTGGGGATTCTGGACCTGCCCATTCAGATCACATGGCCAGCCCAGTGTAGTTATGCCTGGAGCAGCTTTGTCTCAATGCATGTGGTGCTCACTCTGTCGAGGATTTCCTGGTTGCAGATCCTGTCCTGCCAATGATCAGCATGATCCGGCGGAGAGACCACATGTGGAATTGCTCCAGCTGCCTGATGTGTCTGCGATAGTGTGTTCAGGTTTCACAGCCATACGTAAGTGAAGAGAGTACTACTGCAGTGTACACTTTCAGTTTAGTAGATGTGCAAATATCCTTGTGCTGCAGGACTCTGGAAGGGAGTCTGCCCATTGCCTGGCTGGCTTTCTGGATTCGAGCTGTAATTTCTTTGTCCAGGGAGCCATCGCTGGAGATTGTGCTTCCCAAATACTTGAAAGCATCTTTAGATGAGTGCCATCAATGGAAATGCATGGTGCCTGTGGGATGCTGTTGGGGGCAGGCTGGAAAAGAACTTCAGTCTTTGCGAAGCTGATTGTCAGCCCAAACAGCTTGGAAGCCTCTGAGAATCTGTTGACAATAGTCTGAAGGTGATTCTCCTGGTGGGCCATCAGGGCACAGTCATCATCAAATAATGCTTCTGTGATGAGTTTCTTCAGTCTTTGTTTTTGCTGCGAGATGACGAAGATCAAACAATGAGCCATTGCCTAACGTAGATGTCGAGATTGCTGTCAGTGTACAACAACAAAAAGAGGTTGAAGAGCACCAGAGCAAGGACACAGCCTTGTTTCACATCATTTGAGATGCTGAATTTCGCAGATGGCTCTCTACCTGACAGTACTTCTCCTGTCATGTCATCATGAAACAGCTGAATAAGTTTGGTGAACTTTACCGGGCAGCCCAGTTTCTTGAGTATGACACACAGTGCCTCTCTGTTGACTGTGTGAAATGCCTTTGTTAGATCTATGAAAACACAGTAGAAGTACTTCCACCCAATTTGACACACACGAAACACACATGAGGAAATTTCCTTGGCGGAGTCAGGTAAAATTTCAACAAATTATAGTCTTGGGGCATAATTTTCAGATTAGAGTGTATTAGACTTCTCAACCAGTTTCTGGGAACACCATTGAGACCATATCCACACCGTATATGAGAGCTTTAGAATATACGTGGTTGAGTAAGACTCAATGACTGTCTTATTCCCTACAAACACTTGGGCAAATCAGACAAATCAAATCAGACAGATCAGAACACTGTCTCTTCCAATCAGCCCTAGGAAACACCATAGGACACTATGCATGCATGTGTGAGACTAGGATAACCAAAATCTACTTCATCCAATTGGATGAACAAACTGGAACTGGAATAAACAAAAACTACTTTATCCAATCAGCCAAAGGAAACAACATGGGACTATTTATATGATCAACATATGTGTGACTGGGATAACTGAAAACTACTTCATCCAATCAGCCCTGGGAAACACCACAGGACTATTCATATGATCAATATACCGTATGTGTATGACTGGGATAACCAAAAACTACCTCATCCAATTGGCCCTAGGAAACACCATAGGACTATTTATACAAGCAATGTATGTGTTTGCCTGGGATAACAAAAAAACTACTTCATCCAATTGTCCCTTGGAAACACCATAGGACTATTCATACGATCAGCAAACGTGTGCAAATGGGATAACCAAAACTACTTCATCCAATCGGCCCTAGGAAACACCACAGGATTATTTATATGATCAATGTATGTGTGCGACTTGGATAACCAAAAACTACCATCCAATCAGCCCTGCGACTGGGATAACCAAAATGACCATCCAATCGATCCTAGGAAACTCCATAGGGACCGGATATCCATGAGGCAGAACCTCTTAGGAAGTAGAGGTCTACATTCCTAGATCATACTTTGTCAATTCAACCTCCTTCGCTATAGACAGATCAAAACCTCATGGATTGACCCAGAAACCTCACAGATTCTGCCTCACGGATACAACCCCGATTCCAAAAAAAGTTGGGACAAAGTACAAATTGTAAATAAAAACAGAATGCAATGATGTGGAAGTTTCAAAATTCCATATTTTATTCAGAATAGAACATAGATGACATATCAAATGTTTAAACTGAGAAAATGTATCATTTAAAGAGAAAAATTAGGTGATTTTAAATTTCATGACAACAACACATCTCAAAAAAGTTGGGACAAGGCCATGTTTACCACTGTGAGACATCCCCTTTTCTCTTTACAACAGTCTGTAAACGTCTGGGACTGAGGAGACAAGTTGCTCAAGTTTAGGGATAGGAATGTTAACCCATTCTTGTCTAATGTAGGATTCTAGTTGCTCAACTGTCTTAGGTCTTTTTTGTCGTATCTTCCGTTTTATGATGCGCCAAATGTTTTCTATGGGTGAAAGATCTGGACTGCAGGCTGGCCAGTTCAGTACCCGGACCCTTCTTCTACGCAGCCATGATGCTGTAATTGATGCACTATGTGGTTTGGCATTGTCATGTTGGAAAACGCAAGGTCTTCCCTGAAAGAGATGTCATCTGGATGGGAGCATATGTTGCTCTAGAACCTGGATATACCTTTCAGCATTGATGGTGTCTTTCCAGATGTGTAAGCTGCCCATGCCACAGGCACTAATGCAACCCCATACCATCAGAGATGCAGGCTTCTGAACTGAGCACTGATAACAACTTGGGTCGTCCTTCTCCTCTTTAGTCCAAATGACACGGCGTCCCTGATTTCCATAAAGAATTTCACATTTTGATTCGTCTGACCACAGAACAGTTTTCCACTTTGCCACAGTCCATTTTAAATGAGCCTTGGCCCAGAGAAGACATCTGCGCTTCTGGATCATGTTTAGATACGGCTTCTTCTTTGAACTATAGAGTTTTAGCTGGCAACGGCAGATGGCACAGTGAATTGTATTCACAGATAATGTTCTCTGGAAATATTCCTGAGCCCATTTTGTGATTTCCAATACAGAAGCATGCCTGTATGTGATGCAGTGCCGTCTAAGGGCCCAAAGATCACGGGCACCCAGTATGGTTTTCTGGCCTTGACCCTTACGCACAGAGATTCTTCCAGATTCTCTGAATCTTTTGATGATATTATGCACTGTAGATGATGATATGTTCAAACTCTTTGCAATTTTACACTGTGGAACTCCTTTCTGATATTGCTCCACTACTTGTCGGTGCAGAATTAGGGGGATTGGTGATCCTCTTCCCATCTTTACTTCTGAGAGCCGCTGCCACTCCAAGATGTTCTTTTTATACCCAGTCATGTTAATGACCTATTGCCAATTGACCTAATGAGTTGCAATTTGGTCCTCCAGCTGTTTCTTTTTTGTACCTTTAACTTTTCCAGCCTCTTATTGCCCCTGTCCCAACTTTTTTAAGATGTGTTGCTGTCATGAAATTTCAAATGAGCCAATATTTGGCATGAAATTTCAAAATGTCTCACTTTCGACATTTGATATGTTGTCTATGTTTTATTGTGAATACAATATCAGTTTTTGAGATTTGTATATTATTGCATTCTGTTTTTATTTACAATTTGTACTTTGTCCCAACTTTTTTGGAATCGGGGTTGTAGATCCAGGAGCAAACAATCACTGACACAGACACAGCTGCTAGAAGATGTTTCTCAGTTTATTGTAAGATGAACATGAGTATATATTCACATTCAAGAGTGTGTTGTAGCTATGTGATTGGATGATTATTTCATTGACGAAGCTATCTATGCATAATGTAAATGGGCGATGAAGCATTATATCACTCGTTTAGACTACTGTATGAAAAATGAGAGACCTTATGTGACACTACATCACCCGTCAGGATCATAGTCTTATGAAAAGAAGAAAGACATTAACTGGTCAACATAACCTTCATTAAGCAGAGAGCAGAATATGTGATTGAAGATAAATCTCAAGGATTTAACTTGACCAGGTACAAGTAGCAGTCAGGACTGCCTGTACCAGTTTCAAGAACAAGCCAAACAAATATCTCTATCAACTGCTCTTGTCTTTTAAACTCTCAGTGTGATCAGATTGATCAGACGTGTACCCCTGATCCAAACTACCTAAGCGACCTTAGTGAGTTTTGAAGGTTTCTCATCTCATCTCATCTCATCTCATCTCATCTCATCTCATCTCATTATCTCTAGCTGCTTTATCCTGTTCTACAGGGTCGCAGGCAAGCTGGAGCCTATCCCAGCTGACTACGGGCGAAAGGCGGGGCCCACCCTGGACAAGTTGCCAGGTCATCACAGGGCTGACACATAGACACAGACAACCATTCACACTCACATTCACACCTACAGTCAATTTAGAGTCACCAGTTAACCTAACCTGCATGTCTTTGGACTGTGGGGGAAACCAGAGCACCCGGAGGAAACCCACGCAGACACGGGGAGAACATGCAAACTCTGCATAGAAAGGCCCTCGCCGGCCACAGGGCTCGAACTTGGATCTTCTTGCTGTGAGGCGACACCACTAACTACTACACCACCATGCCACCTTTTGAAGGTTTCATTAACTAAATTTCATCTCATCTCATCTCATTATCTCTAGCCACTTTATCCCATTTTACAGGGTCGCAGACAAGCTGGAGCCTATCCCAGCTGACTACGGGCAAAAGGCAGGGTACACCCTAGACAAGTCGCCAGGTCATCACAGGGCTGACACATAGACACAGACAACCATTCACAGTCACATTCACACCTACGGTCAATTTAGAGTCACCAGTTAACCTAACCTGCATGTCTTTGGACTGTGGGGGAAACCATAACACCCGGAGGAAACCCACATGGAGAACATGCAAACTCTGCACAGAAAGGCCCTCGCTGGTCACAGGGTTTGAACCTGGACCTTCTTGCTGTGAGGCGACACCGCTAACCTTTTGAAGGTTTCATTAACTAAATTTCATATTGATTATAAAATACTACTATTGACCTTTAAAGCACTGAATGGTCTTGCACCACAGTACCTTAGTGAACTTTTGGTTCTTTATGACCTGCCACACCTACTTAGATCAAAAGGTGCAGGCTATCTGCTGGTACCTCATATAGTGAAGGCTACATCAGGGGGCAGAGCCTTTTCTTACAAAGTCCCACAGTTATAGAATAGTCTTCCAAGTAGTGTTCAGGACTTAGACCCAGTCTCAGTGTTTAAGTCAAGGCTGAAAACATATCTGTTTAGTCAAGCCTTTTGTTAATAGATTTTATTAGGTAAAGGAGTTGATCTGGAGGGTCCTCTGGCATAGAATTTTGGTAAACTGGGATGTATGGATGCTGTCATCCCCCACTCACTTGGGTTTGTTGACAGTATAGTGGCTAGATGCTTTATATTCTAGGGTGCCCTCATGTCTGTGTTACCTTCTGGCTCTCCCCTTTTAGTTATGCTGTCATAGTTAGTTCTGATGGAGTCCCTGCTTGCACTCAGTGCAAAATGTATCCTGTTTTTACTCATTAGGTGACATTGGGCATACCTAACAACCTATGTTTTCTCTCTCTCTTTCTCCCTCCCCCTTCCTTCTGTCTGTCCCTCTGAGTTACATGTCAATCCTGAGAAACCAGTAAGATGCTGACCTCTTCTGCTCCTCAGATCTGCCTGATCCATCCAGATGCCCTACGTCTGGCTGGAGTCTCATCACATTGTTCCTGTGGAGGATGGCCCCATATGGACAGTCAAAAGTCACACTTGAGTCTGGTTCCTCTTGAGGTTTCTTCCTCATGTCATTTGAGGGAGTTGAACAACCAGTCTTGGTCACTCACCATTTGTCGCTAACTCAAGTTTAGACTTTGACTGACACTCTAGGTCTTGATAAAGGCAAGCCAGTAAAGGTCTGATGGTTTTCCTACATATGTAGATTTAAAAAAAAACCTTTAGAACATTGGTGAATAGAGTTTAAAAATATTTTAACTTAAGGCTAACTTAGGAGTGAGGACAGCTAAGAGGTTAGTTTGTAAGATAGTTTGTTTATTTTCTAAGGCAAGGAATAAAAAAAGTGCTGTATGTATGCTGTATATAGCATACTTTTCAGGGTTTTAATTGCAACATCCAAGCTAAAATTTACTTATTATTTAAACTAATCAAGAATTCAGAGTAAAATCAATCACAGAGTTGAGGAAAAAATGGTGAGAGTAGACTCGGCATGAAAACTTCCAGTTTCGGCCATGATGGCATAGGCAGCAAGAGCGAGGAGCCCTGACCAAATTTGCATGCAACTATATAAAAATTTACCTGAACATATCAGAATCAAAGTAATTTAAAGGCCCGGTCCCACTGCACTTACGGATGCAAAGAGGATGTAAAACGTAAAAAAATCTTTGCCATCCGTTGGAAAATGCTATGCATCCGTTGTGTACTCATTGCATACGTGCTTCATACGTTCTATCCATCGAGCATCCGTCCACTGTGATTTCATCTGTGCAAAAAGTTTTGAGCTGCACAAAACTTTTAGAACAGATAAACTTTCCGCCGTGTACGATGTAAATCCGCGAGATATACGAGCAACAAACGTTCTATGTCCGTCATCATCCGTTAAACGTCTGCTGTATCCTCTCTGCATCCTCTGGGCATCCTCGCAACTCACATCCGCTGCAGCTGAAAACGGAAAGAGGGAGGAAAAATAAGGTACATGAAACGTCTATTCATCGTTAGTAGCACGGAAATAGAAAGGATGTAAGCGTATGCATCTCGTATCTAAAGTATTCAAAACGGACAAAGCGTTTATATCTGGGATGTATCTCATATATTTAGGATGTCTGGAGTATGTCTAGAGTATGTAGAAGGACACCTAGTGGACAATCGATATTTTGTATAAAAAGGGGGAGAAAATCATCTAGTAGTAGAGATGTATCGATGTAGCCGCCAGCACGTCTTTCCACTTTATGCTGATGGCGTGCGTGCTGCATCCCTTTATATCCGCGGAGCAGACGCAATTCATACCCCCCGCATGCGCAGTGAACGGTCTGCATCCGATATACATCCGCGCAACATCCCCTTTGTTTCCGTTAGGCGTACGTGATGCATCCCCTTAATCTGCTATGCATCCGTTCTTTCTGCTATGCGTCCGCTTCTCAGTTATCACCGGTAACCCCTTCGGAGCTGTCATCCACTTCCATCCGCTTCCATCCGCTAGGCTTCCTATGAACATGCGTTTAACATCCCCGCTATATACTACCCACGTCCGTTCTTTTCCGTTCTGTTTTCGCAAATTTTCGCCAATTTTGTCCATTTCTGGAGTGGATGAAAATGGATAGAGCCACCCCCGAAATTTTGCTCGTCCGCTGTGTCCTTTTTGCATACGTTTTGTGTCCATCGGCCAGTGGGACCGGGCCTTAACAAGCTGAGTGTTTTATAGGGCTACGAGCTTATAATGATTTCCTCTAGTCAAAAACAAACCTCTCTTACAATGAGAAACATGATTGATAACTAGCTAACAGTCATGGCCTCCCCTGCCATGTGCCATGACAACCTGTGTGATATATGTGCTCTGGTTTCCCCCACAGTCCAAAGACATGCAGGTTAGGTTAATTGGCAGCTCTAAATTGACCGTAGGTGTGAATGTGAATAGTTGTTTGTCTCTGTGTCAGCCTGGCGACTTGTCCAGGGTGTACCCTGCCTCTCGCCCATAGTCAGCTGGGATGGGCTCCAGCTTGCCTGCGACCCTGTAGAACAGGATAAGCGGCTACAGATAATGGATGTGTGTGTGTTATTACATTATGTATTTATTTATTTTATGTCAAGAAAAGTCGATTCAAGAACTTGGGAGAGCTTCACAAGGAGTGGACTGAGGCTGGTGTCAGTGCATCAAGAGCCACCACACAGATGTCTTCAGGAAAGGGGCTACAACTGTTGCATTCCTAATATCAAGAAGCATCTTACTTGGGCTAAGGAGAAAAAGATGACTGTTGCTCATCATTTCAAAAGTCCTATGGTGTTTCCTAGGGCCGACTGGAAGGAACTTTGACTGATTTGTCTGATTTACCCAAGTTATCCTCATCTCCAAGTGTTTCTGGGAAAAAGAGTAAGACTTTACTCAACCACATATATTCTCAAACTGTCCTATACTGCATGATATGGTCACAACCGTGTTCCCAGAGACAGGATCCATCCTGATGCCCTACGTCTGGCTGGAGTCTCATCACATAACTCCTGTGGAGGATGGCCCCATATGGACAGTCAAAAGACACACTTAGAAGATGGCTCAGGACACTTACAGTTTTGCCATGATAACTTTAGGACTGCAATTGTCATGAACAGTCTGGCATTCAAGTCTCCATCAAGGAACAGTGTGGCAGCGGGGGCGTGGTCAAGCGCCGGTCTGTGACAGGAGGGCGGAGTCAGGGAAGGTAAGTGGCAGAATCACTACACCTGACGGCAATTAACCTGTGTTTGTGTGTGTCTTCCCAGTGACCGCGCCCTATTTAAGGAGGGAGAGTGAGAGCGGAGAGGAGCATCCCTGAACAAGACGCTAGTGCGTGTGTCTCTGTGTTTATTACAGGTTGTTAGACTGAAAAGTTTGGCAATAAAGCCGCTATTTAACCCTGATCTCTGTCCTGCCGTCCTCTGTGCTCCACCCACACGTAGGGAACATTACAAACAGTTAATAACGTCAACAAAATGGACTTCATGATAAAACTATAAAGCATTTCCTGGTTACACAGTTGTACTTTGGTTACATAGGACACACTTATAGAAGCAAGTTAATTATAATCATACTATCTGTAATCACTCAAAAAGGGGTGGGTTCCTTTTTGAGTCTGGATCCTCTCAAGATTTCTTCCACATGTTGTCTGAGGGAGTTTTTCCTTGCCACAGGCTTGCTCAGCAGGGATAAATAAATTTATTAGGGATAAAATTAGCTTATATATTTAAAGTCTTTCTTTTTCTATAAAGCT
Source organism: Neoarius graeffei (assembly GCF_027579695.1). NCBI lineage: Eukaryota > Metazoa > Chordata > Actinopteri > Siluriformes > Ariidae > Neoarius > Neoarius graeffei. Next base: position 17,176,550 of record NC_083575.1, on the reverse strand, counting down.
GTTGGTGCCATTGTTGGCACAAACATTACTATTAGAGCTGGGACTTTAGCTCAGCCAAAACTTAGCCAGACACACCAAAAAAGCAGCAGGGCAAAGGATTTTACAAGGGATTAGTGCCGGGCTGCCAGGTAGCTCTATCTATTTATAAAACTCTAAATGATGCATTTAATGCCTCTGCAGAAATTGCCATTTTTGGAGTATTAGTCAATGAGATTTTATTGGCCACAGACAAGAAAAATGCTTTTGCCTTTGCCTCTCTTTTTGCCCATAGAAGAATAGTTCTAGAGTGGAAATCTCCTGATCCACCGAAAGTTTCTGTTTGGGTCAGCAGCTTTTTCTAACTTCAGAAAAAATTAAGTATTTCACCAGAGGATCAATGAGAAAGTTCCACAAGATATGGGACCCCTTAATTTTGTATTTTGACAGGCTCAACACTCTCCCATGGCATCATAGGGCCCTGATGATTATAACATAGCAGATGAGAAGACAGTGCATACTTTGAATAAAGTGTGAAATTCCCCTACCTTTTTCCTTTCTTTCTGCTGACCCCCCCCCCCCCCCCCCCCCTTTTTTTGGCAGTGTGTGGGTGGGAGGGACTTGAATGATTAAAACAAGGGAAAAATTCAAGACATTGTATTTAAATACATCCTGTACTGTACTTCCTTTCTTGTGTGTTATTAATATGAATTGTATGCGTTTCCCATGACAGCTAGACTTAATCATTAAAGTACTTCACAATGTAGATATTAGCAAACATCAAAAATCTAATTTCCTAATGAAAGAAAGTGAGCGTTTTTCAGATAAACTTTATTAGATCATCATGTCAGAAGGAGAAAAGAAAAGACTTTCCAGGTGAACAATACCCCTCTTATACAGAGTACAGCTGTTTTCTCTATTACAGGTTGCAAATCATCTGAACCAGTCTGGCAAACTGTTCATGGTTAGCCATAGGATCTTCAGCAAATGAACACAGTTTCCTAAAGAGAGAATATACACACACAATATATTAAAAATACACACACACACATATATATATATATATATATATATATATATATATATATATATATATATATATATATATATATATACACACACTGCTCAGCGTAAATGAGTACACCCCCTTTGAAAAGTAACATTTTAAACAATATCTCAATGAACACAAACAATTTCCAAAATGATGAAAATAAGGTTAATAATATAAAATATTACATATTTTTCAGTTTTACTCAAATTAAGGTGGTGCAAAAATGAGTACGCCCCACAACAAAAACTACTACATCTAGTACTTTGTATGGCCTCCATGATTTTTAATGACAGCACCAAGTCTTCTCGACATGGAATGAACAAGTTGGCGACATTTTGCAACATCAATATTTTTCCATTCTTCAACAATGACCTCTTTTAGTGACTGGATGCTGGATGGAGAGTGATGCTCAATTTGTCTCTTCAGAACACCCATAGGTGTTCGATTGGGTTCAGATCAGGAGACATACTTGGCCACTGAATCACTTTCACCCTGTTCTTCTTTAGAAATCCAACAGTGGCCTTAGATGTGTGTTTAAGATCATTGTCATGTTGGAAAAGTGCATGACGGCCAAGGGCTGATGGTAGCATCTTCTCTTTCAGTATAGAGCAATACATCTGTGAAGTCATGATGCCATCAATGAAATGCACACATTTTATACACGCACAATAATGTCTCATCTCATCTCATTATCTCTAGCCATTTTATCCTGTTCTACAGGGTCGCAGGCAAGCTGGAGCCTATCCCAGCTGACTATGGGCGAAAGGCGGGGTACACCCTGGACAAGTCGCCAGGTCATCACAGGGCTGACACATAGACACAGACAACCATTCACACTCACACCTACCGTCAATTTAGAGTCACCAGTTAACCTAACTGCATGTCTTTGGACTGTGGGGGAAACCGGAGCACCCGGAGGAAACCCACGCAGACACGGGGAGAACATGCAAACTCCGCACAGAAAGGCCCTCGCCGGCCACGGGGCTCGAACCCGGACCTTCTTGCTGTGAGGCGACAGCGCTAACCACTACACCACCGTGCCGCCCCGCACAATAATGTCTGTATGTTTATTTACATAAGCTTTTCTTTTTAACTCTTTTGGCAAGATGAATAGATATTTTTGTCTTCCAATTAAATTTATGGCACTACTAACACTGTTCTTGCCATCCAAACTGGTCCTATTACAAGAGGATAGTGATGGTTTTTATACTTTTCCTCGTTAAATAAGATTTGATTTGGGGGATCGCCTAATTCAATTAAATTTTCTTGTCATATGTACTCAAGACAGTATCACACAGTACAATGAAATTCTTATTCTGTGAGTCATCCAGCAACATTACCTGAACATGAATAAAGGCATTAAAAGACAAAAGAAAGTAATTAAAATTAAATAGGGATTAAAATAAAGAAATTAAAGAGATCAAGTAATTAAAAACAAAGACAAATAGTAAAAATGATGCAGTAAAGTGTCAGTGCAAATAAATGGGTAGTTCAGTGCAAACTCTACTGAGTGGAGAGGCAGTGGCTGGGCTTTGTTCATAAGCCTAATGGCATGGGGGGGGGGGTGCGACGACATCACACAACATGTCTTTCAGCCTAGTTGTTTTGGCTATCATACTCCTGTACATCTCCCTGATGACAGCAGCATGAACAGTTTGTGTTGTGGATGGGTAGTGTCCTTGATAATGTTCAGGGCCCTCCTCAGAACTCTGGTGTTATAAATGTCTTCCAGTGCAGGGAGTGCTGCTCCAGTGATGCTTTACTCTCTTCCTCTGTGTCAATGATCATCTCCTTTGTTTTGCTGATGTTAAGAAAGTGATTACTGTCCTTACACCACTTCACAAGGCTTGCCACCTCCCTCCTGTATTCTGTCTCATCTTCCCCAGAAATCAGTGCAATGACTGTGGTGTCATATGCAAACTTGATAATGCTCATGTTAAGCTGGGTAGCGACATCGTCATGAGTGAAGTGTGTATACAGCATGGGACTCAGAACACAGCCCTGTGGGATTCCTGTATTTATGGTTATTGTTTTGGAAATGTTGTTCCCCAGCCTGATTGACTAGGGTCTGCCTGTTAAAAAAAATCCAGGACCCAGTTGCAGAGAATTGGTGGCATGTGTGTGTGTATCAGTGGCAGCTGGTAGTCTTTCAAACAGGGGAGGCTGGTTGGTTACGATATTTCCAGATTTTAAAAGAAAAAACATCAATTTTGCCCATACTCTTGCCTCTGATCTGGCTGATTGTTGGCAGCGTCACAAACTGTGAAATAACAGGTTCTTTTGGCCCATTAGCCTACTGTCCAATATACACGATGGTGGTGTTGGGGGGGGGTATATTTTAACATTTTATATTTTAAAATTGTGGCATGTTGTTTAAAAATTGATCATTATTGAAAGCAGCTCTTTGTCAGGAACCTCAGCAGTAGAGCTGGGTGCCACACATTTCATTCAATGACACTTTCCCTATATTTTACTTATTTTGACTGAGAAACGCTGTCACGAGGGGGAAAAACTCACACACACAAAGTTATAAGGGAATGATTTCGCACTGTAGTGGGTTGAGCACATATATTTCTATGATTCTGGATGTGAAATAGCAATGTTGTAAGGTCGGCTATAACATAAGCCTAGCGCAATTCATCCTACACGATGTTCGTCATTTTTAGAGGAGGCTGAGCCTCCCTCGTTGTCTTAGAGCAGTCGCCCGTGGTGTGTACGTATATACACACACACATAGACGGCACGGTGGTGTAGTGGTTAGCGCTGTCGCCTCACAGCAAGAAGGTCCGGGTTCGAGCCCCATGGCCGGCGAGGGCCTTTCTGTGCAGAGCTTGCATGTTCTCCCTGTGTCCGCATGGGTTTCCTCCGGGTGCTCCGGTTTCTCCCACAGTCCAAAGACATGCAGGTTAGGTTAACTGGTGAGTCTAAATTGACCGTAGGTGTGAATGTGAGTGTGAATGGTTGTCTGTGTCTATGCGTCAGCCCTGTGATGACCTGGCGACTTGTCCAGGGTGTACCCTGCCTTTCGCCCATAGTCAGCTGGGATAGGCTCCAGCTTGCCTGCGACCTTGTAGAACAGGATAAAGCAGCTAGAGATAATGAGATGAGATATATATACACGCACATATATATAAAATAACAGATTCATATATGTATTTTAGACACAAACACACAGGGTTTCCCTTAAACTATCTTTGTGTAGCAGCCCCGATACACTTAATTTATTGACTGATACACTTAGTGACATGCTGCTACCCATTAAACCGCCGCCATGACACTTAGAATTTAGACCCTACCAGGGATCGCATTAATGCAGAAGTTGTGCATTTTTATGCCAAAAAAAATGCCCCCCCCAAAAAAAAGGCATGTTCAGAATTTTAATGCCCCCCCCCACCCCCCACCCCCCAACATGTTGAACTGGTAAAAATCAGGTCTAGATGTCACCAGAAGCCACGAAATGAACCATTTCATTTCAAAATTTTCCACAGGAGCATGCCCCTGGACCCCTCTAACTTACATGCACGTGCGTGCACACACACACACACACACACACACACACACACACACAAATAAATTCCCACACTGTATAGTGGAGAACCTGTTTTAAGTATTAATTATTCTATTTTAAATAAATTAAATAATTTAATATCTCTCACTTAAAGGTAGTCAGAACCATGGTACTCCTCTCAAACTCATGGGCTTTGCAATGTCCTGACTGAATCACCTCTTCGGGAATGTCGGCAAGGCGTGCAGCATTAAATCCATAGCTCTTGGGACAAGCACCACTGATGAATTTGTACAGGAAAGTGATGGTTTCCTGGCTAGGATCCTCATCACACTCATTCTCCACCATGCAGGCCTGAGTGCAAGTGTAGTAGAAAGATCACAAGTTTTAAATCCACAAGTGAAAAGTCTGTCAAGACCCTCCAAGATGTACTAGACAGGTAGCTTTATATTTCCCTTTCTTGATAAATGTGCCTTGGTGTACAACTGCAATAATATTTCTGTAAAAAGACAGATTATGAAAGCTGCAAAAATTGTATTTTACGGTAACTTTCATGATGTTGCATGGTTCACCTTGAAGTTTAAAAAGTGAAAATACAATGTGTTTGAGCAGTTTTTTAAACCACATACTACATTTTAGCAATGTGCTTAGCTAAGTTTAGCTTTATGTTGTAAGATGAATGTGTACAAAGTACAAAGTGTGGATTTTGACTTGCAAGTTGTATTTAACATTATCTTAACATTAACTTAACCAGGGATGAGAGTGGGTCCTGATGAAAAAAGCAGAAAATCTGTAAAATGTCCTGAGGGTGCCGAAGGCACCCGAAGTAATAAGGGGGGTCCAGGGGGACACCCCCCGTGAAATTTTTTTTTCAAAATGAGACCTTACACACCCTATTTCCTGCAATCTGAGCTGTAGTTAATTAAAACACCTGATGCCTATTTTCATACTTATTGAAATAAAAACACTATTATATAGGACAATATGTATCAAAATCAATATGTGTATTGCATTAATTCAAAATAATATGTACATTTTATGGGGACTGGTTATTACTCATTGTCAACATCACTTGTTTTTCTAAAAAATGTCCTTTCAAATCCATAGTTATTTACAGTTCCATTAATAAATCAAATTTTCATATATTCAATATTTTGAATTAAATAAAAACATTTATATATCTTATCGAGACTGACCTTTTCCGAATGTCCACATTACTTGTATATGATTTCTTCACGTCTATTTAAACTTTAAAGTTATACAGTTATCAACACTGTCAGCTATAATTCAAATTATCATATATTCAGTGTATTGAATCAAATGAATGCATATTTTATGGGGACTGTCTTTGTCTTATTGTCCACATCACTTGTTTATTTTCTTCAAAAGGAAGAGCATATGTCTATTCACACTTTTTACAGTTAAGTTGTTTCCAGTTCTCAGTTATTTTTGAAACAAATTTTCATTAGATCATTTAGAATTCTTCTTCAGCTTCTTGGCCAAAGCCATCATCAGTCCTATCTTTTTTCCTTTTTCTTTCATTAGCCAGCTCCTCCTGTGTTTTTACATGCTCTAACCTAGCTCTCTTCTGCTCTCTCTCTCACACTCCTCCCTTGCTTTCCTTTTGCTTTGCTAAACTTGTTTTTTATACCAGCATCAATTTCACGTACCTTCATTTCATCTTGCTTGTCAATAATATTCGGCATCTTGAGAAAACACGTCGATTAGAGGAACATATTTTTGATATGCAGCTCACGAACATGGGCTCTCGCCTCACAGCAAGAAGGTCCAGGTTTGAGCCCCGTGGCCGGCGAGGGCCTTTCTGTGCGGAGTTTGCATATTCTCCCCATGTCCGCGTGGGTTTCCTCCAGGTGCTTCGGTTTCCCGCATAGTCCAAAGACATGCAGGTTAGGTTAACTGGTGACTCTAAATTGACCGTAGGTGTGAATGTGAGTGTGAATGGTTGTTTGTGTCTATGTGTCAGCCCTGTGATGACCTGGCGACTTGTCCAGGGTGTACCCCGCCTTTCGCCCGTAGTCAGCTGGGATAGGCTCCAGCTTGCCTGCGATCCTGTAGTATAGGATAAAGCGGCTAGAGATAATGACATGAGATGAGATGAGCTCACGAATACGTGTAAGTTTTGATAAAAGAAAACGGCTGTGGGTATCTTTGTAAAAACTGTTCTGATTGGCTATTATGGTCTCGACATCGATGTTTTGACCAATAACAATGTAGATAACACGAATTTTACATCACATTCAACAAGATTAAATGAGACAAAAGATGGCGACTTACAAATAATGTGTAAACATCGTTGGAGTTAATTAAGTTTGAACAACATGAATACCCCAACCCCCCTCAATTAATTAAAAAAATTCTCAATGGATTTGGCATAATATAAAAAGGTTGTTTTTTACTCAGAAAAAGCGGAAATCCGCCGAAAAGCGGAAAACTCTCATCCCTGATTAACATTATGAAGAACAATATCTGTGCCAAAGACAGATCTGTCATAACCTTTTGCTGAGTAGTTAAATTACTAAGACATGAGTGCATGGGTACCGCCAGGGGGGGAAAGGTTAGAACAATTCTAGGGGCCCAGCACTGCCATGGGGCCCTTTAAGGGGCTGATAATATGCTTTTAATGATTTTAATAAGACTTTTGAAATAACAACAATGCAATATTCCATCTGGTAAAATGAGCTAATTGAACAAGGTTGTCTATTTCTTGAGTTCTTCAACATATTGTCATTTAACCCTCCCCCTTTTGCGAAATAGTACGGTCCAGTTCTGGTAGAAGCGCGATTGCTGTGTCGCGGTGCAGCAGCCAGCCAGCCAGCAGTGGAGTGCGTACAGTCTATGATCGCTAAATAGGAAGAGTGGCTGTCAAAAACGTAAAGAAAGGCAGCTGAAAGCTGAGAGGGACTGGAGAGGCAGGCAACTGGTCACTCACTTTTTCCCAAAAAAAGGTAGCTATCGCTCACATGTGTGTTCAAAATATTAGTGAATGGTAAATGAACAGTATGAACGTGGATGGATTAGCCTATAAAGAGAACACTTTTACAGTTTGTACAGTGACATTTTTTCCATTTTAATAACTGAACTGACTTGTGTGATAATATTACGTTATGCTGGTGCTAATAACTAGTGCTAATAACCAGTTTCATAACTAATGGGGTGCCCTAAATATGCACAGATTCAGCCTCAGGGGGACCTCCGCCCTACCAAACCACTGAACCCCCCTTTGGAGAAGGAGGTAAGCAGCAATACAACCCATAAATGCTTTAGGATTGAAGTTTTTAATGAGCGAGCGCCATACACAGTTTGCTAGATTAAAGTGTTGCTAATAACGGACACCAGTCAAGTGTTTGACATGGTTACATTTGGATTGGTTGATATTGCTGGTAAGAATCTATCTTGAATATTGAATATTTTATTGTTCATGGATATTTGAATATTTGCTTTGACAATAAATGAGTGCTGCCTAAAAGAAAGCATAAACTCTCAGTGGATTTCTTGCAGTGCATTATGTTGTATGAAATAACTGTTGCCTAGTTATTAATCAAGGCAGGAAATTGTGATTACTGATGTTTTCTGGAACTCTCTGGCACTGAAATAGCCTATAAAGAATGTATATCTTATAAATCCACACAGATACAGTGATGCATGCAAGTTGTGTCAACACATGAACGAATGAACTCCATACTAAGTAGCCCAATTTTGCACACTTGAATGAAGAAGAGTTCAAAGCAGTGTGTTAAATAATGTTGGTTATGTTTATTTACAGTCAACTCAATAATAACTGCTGCATCATTCACCATTTTATTTCCTTTTTCTTTTTATGTATGGGCTTATATTGGCCTGAATTATGTCTGGGCTTATACTGCCATCTACTGGTCAAACAATATAAAAGTGTAAATTAGAAAACAAGGTCAAAAACTCCTGGTCCATGGAGGGGCAACCAATAGTCTAACTCTGCTTATGCTCAAATTTCTGTCTAGACACACTTTGCTTTGAACATATTCCCTTTTTGCAGAACAGTACACACAACTTTCTACCTAACACATAACAATCCATGGGATTTCCATAGGTATTTTGATGCTGGGTAGAAAACTTTTTCTATGATTTATTAGCAGTCACATCACATATTTCACTACCAATTGTCCTAGCACAAGAAGGCATGTGGCAAAATCTTGAAGTTTAATTTGTGATTGTAAATGCACCAGAATTAGTCACTGACCAGTTTTCATCTAGTCCCTGGTAGGTTAATACATAAAATGTAATAACAAAGTCACAAACTCAAGGTCCATGAGCTATCAAAAGTCAAATAATGACAATAGTGCAATTGTGACGAGGGTGGGCAAAGTTGGGGGGCCCAAAATTTTAATCTTTCATGGGGCCCAAAATTTCTGGCGGCGCCCCTGCATGAGTGTGACTTTCAGGAAAGGGCCATGTGTTGTTCGACTAAATTTATAATTATTAAATCATGTGATCCATCTCAGTTTGAGCTAACAAAAGAATAAGACTCACCATATGACCAAGTTTAACAGCACAATTCTGAGAATAGTCTTCTACCAGTGAGTGGTACTGGGTGGAAAATATAGTTCGGCAGCAGATCCTCATCGACAGTTCCTTCACCATTGCACTTGCAATGGCCGTGCCATCATAGGTGGCAGTACCCCTACCTATAGCCAATCACATTAAATGAGGCACAGAGTTGTGTTGGGTGTATTTCAGGCTTGGGGGACCCCCAAAACTAAGGTTGTTAAACATAGAAGTGTGTTACCCAGTTCATCAAGAACAAGTGAATGAGTGGTCCCATGCAAGAGGATACTGGCTGTTTCATTAAGTTCCACAAAGAAGGTACTCTCTCCTAATAGTACCAGACAGGTAAGCATGAACATTCAGACCAAGTCAGGTGATCTCTTCTCATTCAAACTTTTTTCTTCTTGCAATATAAAACATTTTCTTTTTGAACCTTAAACAGACACCTTAAATAGCACATCGTACAAAAAGGGGAGGCAACTCACCAGACATGATACGATCGGAGGCACCAAGGCGAGTGAACACTCGGTCCACAGGGGTTAGGCGCAGGCTTTCAGCTGGCACATAGCAACCCAACTGTGCCAAAATCACAATCAGGCCACACTACAGTGCAAACAAACAAACAAACAAACAAACAAACAAACAAACCCACATATAGATCACTAATAGAATAACAATCTATACAAGAGTGTTTTCCCAGACCAGGACAAACCCCGTCCACTTTAAAACATATATGCAGAGCCATGGCCTCACTTTCGTTTATAAATGCCTTGAGACCTCAAGAATGGCACAGGAATAGTTTTAAGCGTTAACAATAAATCTAATATAGTAATTTTTACGATAAAAGCAATTTATATAGGTAGCGGTCTGAGTGAATGACCTTGACATCTGTGACGTCACCAAAGGAAGTTTATCGGTCTCATCACCATTTCCGTTATACTAAAACACAGAGCTGACTGCAACTCCGATCCTCCATTTTGAGCTAATTTATTGCCATGCCACGTAGATGTGTTGCTGGCCGGTGCAACAACATGACAGAAGGTGGATTTACGTTGCGTTCATGGCCCAAGAATGTTCAAACTGCAAAGACTTGGATGCATTTTGCGAGTAGTTCACGGACACATTGGGCGCCTACGAAGTGGTCTCTCCTCTGCTCTGCACATTTTACTGAAGACTCGTACGAGACCTCTGATCTGTTGAAGAGCATTGGCTATATTGTGCCCATATTGAAAGAGGGTGTAGTACCAACAATTAAAGAAAAATAAAACTACAAGAAAAGGAAAGGTTTTTTTTAAAGGAAAGTGAGTTCAGTTGCACCAGTCCTCCCTGAGTGAGCAGAGGGTTGTTTTTAACTTTTTGGTTTAAATGAGAAGCATTATGTTTGGAGAAAGGAAAAAACTGCACTCCAGCATAAGAACCTTATCCCATCTGTGAAACATGGTGGTGGTAGTATCATGGTTTGGGCCTGTTTTGCTGCATCTGGGCCAGGATGGCTTGCCATCATTGATGGAACAATGAATTCTGAATTATACCAGTGAATTCTAAAGGAAAATGTCAGGACATCTGTCCATGAACTGAATCTCAAGAGAAGGTGGGTCATGCAGCAAGACAACGACCCTAAGCACGCAAGTTGTTCTACTAAAGAATGGTTAAAGAAGAATAAAGTTACTGTTTTGGAATGGCCAAAGTCCTGACCTTAATCCAATGGAAATGTTGTGGAAGGACCTGAAGCGAGCAGTTCATGTGAGGAAACCCACCAACATTCCAGAGTTGAAGCTGTTCTGTACAGAGGAATGGGCTAAAATTCCTCCAAGCCAGCAAAAATTCACATACTTTTGCCACTCACAGATATGTAATGTTGGATCATTTTCCTCAATAAATAAATGACCAAGTATAATATTTTTGTCTCATTTGTTTAACTGGGTTCTCTTTATCTACTTTTAGGACTTGTGTGAAAATCTGATGTTGTTTTAGGTCATATGTATGCAGAAATATAGAAAATTCTAAAGGGTTCACAACTTTTAAGCACCACTGTACATGTATGTTGCATAAGTTATAACACCTATCCTGTTTTAATGAGAGTCAACCCACAAATATATATATATATATATATATATATATATATATATATATATATATATATATATATATATATATATATATATATTATTCCCATTTATGCAGCATACAAGAGTCAAGGATGGAGATACCATCCACTCAGAAATTTATTTAAAAATAAAGGCTCTGCGTATCTGCTTTAAACAACCTTCTAAAGGAAAAACCTTACAAATCTGGGACAAACAGTGAATACAGCACTAACACTGCTTATCTTATACCTACAGACCTTTCTTTTTGTTTTTTCAATGTGAACTGCAGCTTATCTAAATTAAAAAAAACTTAGAAGTTGCATGTATATAAACCAATATCCATCCCAAGACCCAAAACCAAATACTCTGCAAGGACAAAACTCATTCCAGGCCAACTTGACATTAAAAATTTCTAAAAACTCACTAGAATTGTGTCCTAAACAGTCTACAAGAATGAACTCACCTGCCTCATTAGGGTGGACTTGCCTCCCATGTTTGGCCCTGTGACAAGTACACAGGGAGCCAGTGCCTTCCTATTGTCCTCACTCTCCTCTTCCTCATTGCCAGGACAACCAATAAAGATGTTATTGGGGATGAAGCCATCATCAAAATAGGTTTTCGTGACACAGGGGTGCCGGGATCCGTGGAGGTCCAGGAAAGGGGAAGAATGGGGGCCATTACCTGGCAGAATAATCTCTGGTTTTACCATCACTCCATTCCCACTCTGGCTGTATCCGGACAAACTCAACAGCACATCTTCAACAGCATAGACACCATCACTATTGTACTTATTAGACTGTGAAATAGGGTTTCACAAGGATCAGTTGGGTATCCATATAACTTGATGTTTAGGTGATCCTAAAAGGTATATTGGTAAAATATACCCAAGTCAAGAAAATGTAATGATGTAATTTATCATAAATATCCTCTAAACATAGAGTAAAACAAAGTCAACCAAAGGCTCAAACACATTAAAATAAATACCAAATATAGCTGCAAGCAGCAATTAAGGGGGCCAAGAACTTTGTCCCCACCCCTTTGCTATGGCAGAAGACAAAAGCCACTAGCCTCATCAGTGGTTGCTCCAAGTAAATGGACTAAATTTAAAGGCAACCGGTCAAGCTGTTCTTATCACCTCACTTCTTGTTTTCATTTCAGTTCAGTGCACCCCCCAAGTTGCAAATGTCAAATTTTGTTTCTTAACATCAGATCATATTGCTAAATATGTGCAACAACTTTAAATGTCAATTTACAAAAGGCACTGCTGAGATATGCCCTCATGTCCTGTTTGGTGACTTAATTAATTTACAGATTAAAGATGATCCAAATTTCTTGATTGGGGGGGAAATGGGATGGATGGACAGATGGACACTGAATTTCAGCATGGCCGAGTTCCTATTTGGCAGATCACCAAAAAAAAACCAACAACCAGCAACCCATAACTCCACACCACACATCGAACCAACATATCTCCAAGGATTCACAGAAAGAAGACTCATCATTGCAGGTTACATGGTTCAAAAGTTATGAACCATTTTACTAAAATTTTTGAATTACAGCACTTCCTACTTGGGTTTTAGGTTAAACAACCTGTCCCTCAGGACAAGGTCAGTGACTCATCTACAAAGTTTGGTCAAAATCCATCACAACATTGCTGAGATATGCCCTCATCCTGAAAATTTTGTTGCACATTATGGATAAACCATCAATCATGTTAAAAATCTAAGACAGAAATTTTGTTCTTGGTCTCCTGATGATAGCTTCCAAATTTCATAGTTATTCAACAAAATTTGTGGTAAGTTTAAAAAAAACAACAACAACAAAACCCCATACCCCTTAGCAAAAAGTAGTATACTTAAAGTTCATTTTATTAAGTATGCTTCAGTATGAGTATAAGTATAGCAAGTATACTACAGACCATGTACTTTTAGTGTACTAGAAAGTATACAAATTTAATACTTTTTCGGACTAAATTGGAACATTTCAAGTTTATAAAAGTATACTTTAAAGTTCATTTTAAGTTTGCAAAAGTACACTTTAAAGTATACAACAAGTACACTCATCTATATACTATCAATGTACTTGGTATATCCCTCTTGCATGCTTAAAGTATACCACAAGTACACTTATTGATGTACTTCTTTTTTTGGGCTTTTTTCACCTTTAATGGATAGGACAGTGTAGAGACAGGAAAGGGATCAGGAAATTACCTTGGGTTGGAATTGAATCCAGGTCCCCAGATTTATGGTATGGCACTTTAGTTGACTGAGCCACAACACCCCTTGGTTACATACTTCAAGTCCCTATTTTTAGTTTATTATTGTATACTTTAAGTATACTGTTATAAACATTGGTTATTTCACTAGTTTACTTGTTATACTTTAAGTTTGCTTGGCATATTACTTGTAGCTTACTATTTATATACTGGAAATATACTCCTTAATGTATTCTTAAAGTTTACTCATACTGTATGTACACAAGAGTGTGATGCATTTACAAAATCACAAGACAGAATGTTGAAAACAAGTTTGATATATTTTCAAACATTTCAAAAATAAAGACCTATGAAATCAAGTCCTTCCTTACTGGAGAAATTGATCAATAAAGTCAAGTCAAAAGTTTTTCTGTTTTTGTGTATGATTTTAAGGTACATAAAGATAATGCAATTGAGCACACATACTATATACTGTAAAGTTTTAAACTCCAGCATTATATTATATTAATATATAAATTAAATGTTAAGCATGAGTCAATGACTTGACCTTATTATGCACTTGGAGCAAGATATACTAAGTATTAGTACTTTGTGGCAGAAAAACGTGAAAAGTATACTAAAGTATACGTTTTAGTATTAAAGTATAAGTCTTAGTATTAATGTACTTAGTCTTAGACTTTTATTTATACTTTTCAGTATAAGCCAAGTATACTTCACTATACTATTCTTAAGTATATAAAATATAGTTTATAAAAAGTCAACTTCAAGTATACTTCTGCAGTTTTAGTAAAAAATAAGTATACTCATATTACACTTGAATAAACTTCTTTTTGCTAAGGGACACCACTGTTTTCGTTAGACACCAACTTCCTCTTTAAGAAATGACAAATTTCTTCAATCATCAAACACATTGAACCTTCAAGAAAATCACCAGAAATAGGAATTTTGATCTGATGTTGAATGGTTCAAAAGTTATGAGAAGTTTTACAAACTTGCAAATTATACCATCACCTAGAGGTGAATTTGGACAAAATTTTGGAGACCCTTAAGATGAGGACAGTCATAAAGTGTTCTATGGGGCGTCATAGACTCCCATAGGCAGCATAATAATAATCATAATTATTATTATTATAGAAAACACAACTTGTAGTGATTGTATGCAAAAGTAAGCCTTTTAACAACTTATTTCTTGTAAGAATGTTTATTTTAAATTCAAAACAAAGAATGCTCAAGTGTTATTCATTTGGCTGTTCAGTTTTCATTTCTTATGGACAAGAAAACCCCGTCAAGTCTTTACATGCAGCTTTGATTAGGGTTACCAACTCTGTATGACCAAAATCCTGGAAATTGTTTAAATTATTTGTGCCTGGGCTGACTTTTTCCTGCAGGTTGTGGAATGTACATGCATTCAATTAACTCTATAAAGCTTCAGTTGAGACGATAAAAATGCCAAGCATATCCATAAACCTTGCATTTGATTTTCTCATTCTCATAACACATTTATGGCAACACTCACCAAACACTTTCTTAGGAACACTATACTCATACTAGATAGAGCCTCCCTTTACACTCAAAACACCCTCAATTCTTCATGGCATGGACTCCACAAGGTTCTGGCCCATGTTGACATGATGGCATCATTGCAGTTGCATCCTGCAGACTTATCAGGTGCACCTTCAAGCTATGAATTTCCCATTGTACCACATCCCAAAGGTGTTTGCCTGAATTCAGATCCAGTGACTGGGAAGGCCACTGAACTGATTTTCAAGTTAATGAAACCAGCTTGAGATAACGTTTGCTCTGTGTATTATCATGCTGAAATAGTCATTAGAAGATTGATAAACTGTGGCCATGAAAGCAACATACCAAAACAGCTGTGGCATTCAAGCAATGATTAACAGACGCAAAGTGGGCCAAGAAAACATTCTCCACACCATTATACCACCTCCACTAGCCTGGACTGTTGATACAAATCAGATTGGATGCTGTTAGCACCAAATTCTGACCCTATCATTTGCATTACTCAGCAGAAATCAAGTGTCATCAGGTTGTTTTTCCAGTCTTCAGTTGTCCCAGTTTTGGTGAGCTTGTGCCCACTACAGCCTCAGCTTTCTGCTCTTGGCTGACAGAAGTGGAACCCAGCATAGTCTTCTGCTGTTTTAACCCATCCACCTTAAGTTTCAATGTGTTGTGCATTCTGAGATGCTTTTCTGCCCACCACAATTGTACAGAGTGGTTATGCTTTACTGTAGCCTTTCTGTCAGGTCAAACTCAGTTGACCTCATCAACAAGGAGTTTCCACCCATAGATCTGCTGCTCACTGGATGTTTTTCCCTTTATTGTACCATTCTGAGTAAATTCTAGAGTGTTTTGTGCATGAAAACACTCAAACCAGCCCATCTGGAACAATCATACCACAGTCAAAATCATATTTTTCTCCCATTGTGATGGTTAATGTGAACATTACCCAAAGCTGCAGGCCCATATCTGCATGATTTTATGCATTACGCTGCTGCTACACAACTGGCTGATTGGATAATTGCATAA
This sequence comes from Neoarius graeffei, assembly GCF_027579695.1. NCBI lineage: Eukaryota > Metazoa > Chordata > Actinopteri > Siluriformes > Ariidae > Neoarius > Neoarius graeffei. The sequence goes on along the minus strand of NC_083575.1, from coordinate 17,160,627 downwards.
ATGAGTAAGTGTACAGGTGTTCCTAATAAAGAGCTTCATGAGTGTACAATGTTTTTTTAAGCCAATGGTCTCATTGGTAAAATGTAAATTTGGTCAGCTTTGGAAAAAATGTGTAAATATGTGTAAAATGTGTAAATGTTAAATATTATATTGCATTTGGCATTGATAGTTACTGATGTTGGAAATCAAAAGCAGTGGAATTTGGAAAATAACTGGGGAACTAGTGTTAGAACTATTTCAGGAGTTTTGTCTCATGTTAAATTTTTGAAGTCATGTTTTATGTCACTCAAATAAGCCTATATATTCAAACTTTTCAGTTTATTTTAAATATTATTTCAACCTCATAAAAATCTCCAAATTTTTTCTCTCATATTCCGGGAGACTGAAGCTGATTATCACCCAGACAACCTGACAGGGTTAGCAACCTTTGACCCAATGCAACCATCAATAAGTTATGCAAGGAATATTTTAGGACAGACAGCCTGCAGGATGACCTCAACACTTTCTACACCCGCTTTGAGACCTCCAGCTACAGCACAGAGAGGAGGCAGGCACACACACACACACACCTGGACAACCCAACCAACAGTCTCATCAGTCCAGGTACACAAAGCTCTGAGGAGGATCAACCCCAGGAAGGCAGCAGGACCAGACAACATCCCTGGGCGGGCCCTCAGAATATGTGCCAATGAGCTAGCTGATGTTTTCACCACCATCTTCAACCTTTCCCTCAGCCAGAGCACCATTCCCTCCTGCTTCAAGACCACAAACATCGTCCCTCTTCCCAAGAAGAGCCCACTCACCTGCCTGAATGATTACAGGCCAATAGCACTCACTCCAATCATCTCAAAGTGCTTTGAGAGAGTGGTAGTGGCCCACATTCAGAACAGCATACCGGAAACCCTGGACCCCCTGCAGTATGTCTACAGGCCCAACAGGTCCACCTCAGATACCATCACTGCTGCCCTCGATTATGCCCTCTCCGACCTGGAAAACAAAGACTCTTACATCAGGATGCTCTTTGTTGACTACAGTTCTGCCTTCAACACAGTCATCCCCCACAAACTCCTCCATAAACTCTCCACACTTGGTTTGCACCTCAACCTCTGTGACTGGCTCTTTGACTTCCTGACTGGCAGGCCCCAGACTGTCAGGATTGGACCTATTGGACTTTATCCAGCATCATCACAAACATTGGCACCCCACAGGGATGCGTCCTCAGCCCTATCCTCTACACTCTGTTCACTCATGACTGTGTCGCCTCCCACAAGGACATCATCCTGAATTTCACAGATGACACTGCAGTGATGGGATGCATCACTGGCGGTGACGAAATGGCCTACAGGAGGGAGGTGGCCAGTCTGGTGTCATGGTGTGAGGACAACAACCTCACCCTCAACACAGACAAGACAAAAGAGATGATAGTGGACATGAAGAAGGAGAGGAGACCTCATCAGCCACTGTTCATCCAGGAGCTTGAGACTGTGAGCAGCTTCAAATACCTGGGTGTTCACATCAGTGAGGACCTCACACTTTCTACACCTGCTTTGAGACCTCCAGCTACAGCACAGAGAGGAGGCAGGCACACACACACCTGGACAACCCAACCAACAGTCTCATCAGTCCAGGTACACAAAGCTCTGAGGAGGATCAACCCCAGGAAGGCAGCAGGACCACACCACACAGCTGGTTAGGAAGGCTCAACAGTGACTGTACTTTCTGAGGAGGCTGAGGAAGTTTGGTATGTCACCCAAGATCCTCAGCAACTTCAACAGCTGTGTGATTGAGAGCATCCTGACCAACTGCATCACTGTGTGGTATGGCAGCACTACAGCAATGGACCGCAAATGCCTGCAAAGGATGGTGAAGACTGCTGAGAGGATCACCAAGACTCCACTGCCCTCCCTGCAGAGCATCTACCACCGCAGAGTCCACAGGAGAGCTGCCTCCATCCTCAAAGACCCCACCCACCCCCAGCATGGACTTTTCACACTCCTACCCTCAGGCCAGAGGTACATAATGTTACATGTTGATCCTGGGATTGAGATGCTGGCCTATTCTGCCCCTCGGACCTGCTTGATCCATCCTGGTGCCCTGTGTCTGGTCGGAGTTTTATCGCCCCACTCCTGTGAAGGACGGCCCCATGAGGACAGTTGATGGTTATACCTGTTAAAACTGTTAATATTATAGTCAGGCTGTCTGTTGTTGCCCAAATGAGGATGGGTTCCCTTTTGAGTCTGGTTCCTCTCGAGGTTTCTTCCTCATGTCGTCTGAGGGAGTTTTTCCTTGCCACCGTCGCCACAGGCTTGCTCATTGGGGATAGATTAGGGATAAAATTAGCTCATGTTTTAAGTCGTTCAAATTCTGTAAAGCTGCTTTGCGACAATGTTTATTGTTAAAAGCGCTGTACAAATAAACTTGATTTGATTTGATTTGATAATGTGAAATGTAAAACTGTCAGACTAAAGAACTCTTTCTTTCCCACCGCCATCAGACTCCTGAACAGCTGACAGGAGCCTATAACCATGGACTACCTCCCTGTAAACTGTCCTTGACTGTTTACATCTGTTTACATTTATTTGCACATTACTCCCCTTTTTGCTGCCATTCCTTGACTATTTACATCTGGTTAAATTGTTTGCACATATTTGCACATTACTGCCATTTTGCTGCTGTTTCCTTGACCGGTTACATTGTTTGCACATTCGCACATTACTGCCCATCTGCTGCTACGTCAGATCATTGCCTTATTTTTGTATTACACTACCTATTTTGCACTACATTTACCTTTATTTTTTTTTATACTGGGTGTTTTTGTTTTTGTTGCTTTTATTTTTGCACTATATTGCCTTTTTCTTCTTCCGCCAATTTATTTATTTATAATTGGCATTCATGGTGAACAGCAAACTAAGAATTTCATTGTGCAAGTGGACATGTCCTAATTGTGCATATGACAATAAACACTTTGAACTTGAACTTAAAGCCTCATAGTCTAAGCTGCAGTTTTGTCAGCCCTTGATGTGATACCTTGGCTTTGACATCTCTCAAGGTGAGCATCATCTCTCATCTGATAGACTGTGGTACTTGAGGTGACTCCTTACTGGAATAAGACTGCCATGTTGTCATTTCTTGGACTCATTAACTATTGTCATCCATACATTCCAGACTGTTCTCATCATGACAAGATCCTGAGAAAGTCTTGTCTAAAAGAGCAGCCCAATGACATTGTATGGTCTTCTGAAATGATGCACTCATTCTGTTATCTGAAACAGTCTCTCACATCAGCTCCAGCACTGGGTCTGCCTGACTACAGTATGCCATTCCACCTGTACATCTTGGAGGATGGAGTGACCACAGTAGGGATCCTGACCCAAGAGCATGGTGGATGTTATCATCATATCTTTCTAATACACAGGGCCCTGTGGTCCAAGGTATGCCCACATGTTTGCGTGCTGTTGCAGCCTCTGCTGTCATGGTGACTGATGCTGAAAAACTGGTTCTGTCTCACCATCTGATTTTACATGCACCATATCAGGTATGCTCAATTTTAAACAATATTCAGACCCAACATATGACCACTCAGTAGCATTCTGTTTGAGTCTGCTATGTGTGCCACTCAAAACTTGTCTGTCAAACCTAGCACATCAGTGAATACTTCAGCTTTTTTGTTACACCACATGTTGTCATCCTGCAGGTCCAGCCCAGATCCAGCGTGGTTGGAACATGACTGTCTCAAGGAAATTACCTCCACCTTGTCGCTCAAGGTCTGATATGCCTCAAACTCTCTTTGAGCATGGTGCGCATGTATTTGCTGATGGCTCTTGTTCAAAACCCAATGATTCAGATTTTCTGTGTGGGTATTCTGCTTGTTCTACTGAGTCCCCTTATGCCTTTGGGGTAGCTGATGATTTGGGGAAAATAAGCATATTCCCTACCTAAACAATTGCCCATCATCAAAACCAAAGGTCATGACTCTGGTGACTTGTCTGATGCCTTTGATAACTGCTTAGCTGACCAAGTTGCTAAGTGGGCAACTTGGTCAGCTAAGTTTCTGAATCTTAGACACTTAGACAACCTTTATTGTCATTCAGTATGCAACAAGTGTACACCAAACAAAATTTCATTGCAATTTGGCTCAGCACAGAAATAAATATGAAGTGTATTAAATTAAATTATGCAGCAGCAAAAATATTATAAAGTGCAATAGTATAAAGTGACCTGTGGAATTTGGAATGTTCAAGTTATAAATAGAAGTTTAGGGTTTGGGTTTGGAGTTCAGCAGTCTGGTGACCTGGGGGAAAAAACTGTTACAGAACCTGGAGGTCCTGCACCTAATGCTGCGGAACCTCTTTCCAGAGGCCAGAGGGGAGAACAGTCCATAATGAGGGTGTGAGGAGTCACTGATGATATTTCTGGCTCGAGACATGCAACGCCTTGGTGCAATGTCCTGAATGGAAGGAAGAGAAGTCCCAATGATTTTCTCTGCTATCCTCACCACTCTCCTCACATTCTTCCAGTCAGAGGCACTGCAGCCTCCACACCACACAGAGATGCAGCTGGTTAGAATGCTCTCTATGGTGCTTCTGTAGAATGTAGTGAGGATGGGCGGGGGCAGGTGGGCTCTCCTCATCCTACGCAGGAAGTGCAGACGTTGCTGTGCCTTCTTGACCAGTGAGGCGGTGTTCACAGACCAGGTGAAGTTGTCTGTGATGTGCACCCCCAGGAACTTGGTGCTATTGACCACCTCCACAGCCATGTTGTTGAGGAGAAGTGGAGTGTGGCTGAGTTGTTTTTTCCTGAAGTCAACAATGATCTCTTTAGTTTTGTCCACATTCAGGATCAGGTTATTTTCCCTGCACCAGCCCACCAGCTGCTCCACCTCCTTTCTATAGGCCAGGTCATTATCGTCCCTGATGAGGCCCACCACTGTTATGTCATCTGCAAACTTCACAATGTGGTTGCTGGTAGCCTTGGGGACACAGTCGTGTGCCATCAGAGTGAACAGCAGAGGGCTCAGGGGACAGCCCTGAGGGGAGCCTGTGCTGATGGTGATGACACTGGAGGTGTTCTGTCCGACCCAAACTGACTGTGGTCTTTCAGTGAGGAATTCCAGCAGCCAGTTGCAGATGGGGGTGCTGAAGCCCAGGGGACCCAGTTTGTTCACCAGATGCTATGGAATGATAATATTGAATGCTGAAATGAAGTCCAGGAACAGCATCTGCACATGAGTGTTCTTCTCCTCCAGGTGTGCAAGGCTCAGGTGAAGAGCGGAGGAGATGGCATCTTCACTGGAGCAGCTTGGCCTGTAGGCAAACTGGAAGGGGTCGAATGTGGGAGGGAGCCTGGAGGTGATGTACTCCTTTACCAGACTCTCAAAGCACTTCATCATAATGGGAGTGAGTGTGATAGGCTGGTAGTCGTTGAGTGATGTGATATGAGATTTTTTTGGCACTGGGATGATGGTGGCAGTCTTGAAACATGATGGGACTTTGGCTTGATCCAGTGAGGTGAATCTCCTGTTTATTCAATGTGTTCTCATTTTTCTTTGTCTCCTATGTCTAGACATAGCTTTTTTTACAGACTCAGACTTCTGAGGCCAACTTGATGTTGTACCATCCATCCTTTGTGAAATTAGAATAACTTCCATTTCAAGATCAAAATTGTTTCCTTTGGAGGTAATTATGGGCAGACCTTTCCCAACCCCTTGGACAAAAAGTAATCCCAGCGTTTCATTTATAGGTGATCTGGACATGACTGTTTGTGATAACTTAAAAGGTACTGGTACAGCATTTAAACATGATCGATATCAAGAGTACAAACCCTAATTATAATAACACACAAAAGTGTAGCCATTGTCTTGGAAACTTGCTCACCTCAAAAAGAGCCAAATGTCAAGGAATTGCAGAAAATAGCCATTTATTGAATCAATCAACAAAAACCAAATCAGTCTGCAGAGTGATTTTATCAATAATGACAATTTCCCATATTATACAGTTCTAAAATATAGTTCACACCCATTTTGATATTGCCAACAATCTTATTGGCTGACATTTCATAACAGTCTTTACCAGATTTCCACCACTGTTTCCTATTGATCAGTACATCTCCCATTATCCATACAATGTAACCAATGTTATTTCCAAGCCGTTGACAACATTATTAAAAAAATAACATGGTGGGGTTTCCACTGTTGCCTCACAGCAGCAAGGTCCTGGGTTTGAGCCCAGCAGCTGACGAGGGCCTTTCTATGTGGAGTTTGCATGTTCTCCCTGTGTCTGCATGGGTTTCCTCTGGGTGCTCCGGTTTCCCCCACAGTCCAAAGACACACACAGGTTAGGCTCTAAATTGACCATAGGTGTGAGTGTGAATGGTTGGTTGTCCCTGTGTGTTAGCCCTGCAATGACCTGGTGACTTGTCTAGGGTGTACCCTGCCTCTCACCCATAGTCAGCTTGGATAGGCTCCAGCTTGCCTGCAACCCTGTACAGGAAAAGCGGCTACAGATAATGGATGGAATAACACGTGTTTTGTGCATGATTCATGATACTTGGCAAAAACAGTAGTCAGCTTTTAATTTCTTTTACTTGCTAACTTTAATATAATCAATCACTTATTTTATTATTTCAGCAGAAACATGTCCCAACAACTCACATTTTCATACTTCCTTTTCGACTGTGTTGACCAAACACTCCACTACCTGAACCGATGAATGAGAATGAACAATATACTAAGTTACTTAGTATACTTTGATAAACTCTAATACATTAATTTCCAAGACCAGCACAACACATAATTAAAGCAATACATAATAGCAAGTGGATAATTGCTTAAGACTGTGGCAGTGGGGGTGTGGTCAAGCATCAGTTTGTGATGTTACCTCTCTATATGTTACCTCTGGGCGATATTATTCGTAAACACTGTATTAGTTTCCACTGTTATGCTGATGACACACAGTTGTATGTCTCTGCAAAACCTGATGAGAGACACCAGCTTAATAAAATTGAGGAATGTGTTAAGGACATTAGACACTGGATGCTTATAAATTTCCTTCTGCTTAACTCTGACAAGACTGAAGTACTTGTGCTAGGACCACATACAGCTAGAAGTACGTTTTCTGATTACACAGTAACTCTGGATGGCCTTTCTGTTTCTTCACGTGCAGCAGTAAAAGACCTCGGAGTGATTATTGACCCCAGTCTTTCATTCGAAACTCACATTGATAACATCACCCGGATAGCTTTCTTTCATCTCAGAAATATTGCAAAGATAAGAAATTTAATGTCATTGCATGATGCAGAAAAACTAGTCCATGCTTTCGTTACCTCCAGGTTGGATTATTGTAATGCCTTACTGTCTGGATGTTCCAATAAGTGCATAAACAAGCTCCAGTTAGTTCAAAATGCCGCAGCAAGAGTCCTTACTAGAACTAGAAAATATGACCACATCACGCCTGTCTTATCCACACTGCATTGGCTCCCAATCAAATTTTGTATTGATTATAAAATACTACTATTGACCTTTAAAGCACTAAATGGTCTCGCACCACAGTACCTGAGTGAACTTCTGCTCCTCTATGACCCACCACGCCTACTTAGATCAAAAGGTGCAGGCTATCTGCTGGTACCTCGTATAGTGAAGGCTACATCAGGGGGCAGAGCCTTTTCTTACAAAGCCCCACTGTTATGGAACAGCCTTCCAAGTAATGTTCGGGAATCAGACACAGTCTCAGCATTTAAGTCTAGGCTGAAAACATATCTGTTTAGTCAAGCCTTTTGTTAATGGTGTTTATGAGGTAAAGGAGTAGATCTGGAGGGTCCTCAGACATAGAGTGTTTTGGTAAACTGGGATGTATGGATGCTGTCAGTCCCCACTCGCTTGCTCACTCGAGTTTGTTGACGGTGCAGTGGCTGGCTGCTTTATGTCCCGGGGCTCCCTCATGCCTGTGTTACCTTCTGGCTCTCTCCTTTTACTTATGCTGTCATAGTTAGTTGCCGGAGTCCCTGCTTGTACTCGGTGCAATATGTATACTGTTCCTACTTATTCAGGTGACATTGGGCATACCTAACCACCTGTGTTTTCTTTCTCTCTCCCCCCCCACCCCAAATCTGTCCCTCTGAGTTACATGGAGTCAACAGGAAATCTTTTGGTGGAGACGGTGGGGACCTCGACTGGCTATCGTAGCCTGCAGGGAATCGGCCGTCAGACATTCTGTCGCATGTCCCAGACCCGGTGAAATGTAACTGAATTGTCTTGGCCAGGCCTAAGGGTCCCATCTGCATCTCATCATTGCTGAGGAGTGTGCTCCCATCACCCAATCAAGCATCCAGCCAGAGCAGGGTCATGATATATTTTTTACCATATTAACATGCCATTGTGCATCATGCCTGATGTAAAGACTCTCGTCTCTGCGAGCCTACCACACAGATTTAATACTTGTCATTTTTAGGGCATACCTAACAATGTGTTTTCTTCCCCCCCCCATCTGTCCCTCTGAGTTACATGTTGATCCTGGGATTGAGATGCTGGCCTCTTCTGCCCCTTGGACCTGCTTGATCCATCCTGGTGCCCTGTGTCTGGTCGGAGTTTTATCACACCGCTCCTGTGAAGGACGGCCCCATGAGGACAGTTGAGGGTTATACCTGTTAAAACTGTTAATATTATAGTCAGGCTGTCTGTTGTTGCCCAAATGAGGATGGGTTCCCTTTTGAGTCTGGTTCCTCTCGAGGTTTCTTCCTCATGTCGTCTGAGGGAGTTTTTCCTTGCCACCGTCGCCACAGGCTTGCTCATTGGGGATAGATTAGGGATAAAATTAGCTCATGTTTTAAGTCGTTCAAATTCTGTAAAGCTGCTTTGCGACAATGTTTATTGTTAAAAGCGCTGTACAAATAAACTTGATTTGATTTGATTTGATTGGAGGACAGGGCCAGGGAAGGTGATTGGCAAAGTGATCACACCTGTTGTCAGTTGATGTTTTGTGTGTTTCAGTGATGACAGAGCGGTGAAAAGGAGGGGGAGAACAAAGAGGTGACTGTCTCCCAACCAGAGCTTGTGTGTGTGACAAAAGTCATAATGTTAAGCTGAAAAGTGAAATTGAGAATAAAAGAATGTGTGTCTAAAACCATTACCCACCTGTCTGCGCTTCAGTGTTCCACCCACCCTCAGGGACATACAACATGCACATTACTTGATTACATGGTCATGGCTGGGTCATTATGACAAAGAATACAGGTGCAGGTCAGAACAATACAGAACGAAGCAGGTCAGGATGATTAAGCAGAAAACAGCCTCTTAGTAAAGGCCCAGTCACACAGCAGATCACGCATAAATCACATATAAATCACGTATAAAGTTGGCTTGTGCGTGATTGTCAGTGGAGAAATTGACCATTTTTTGGGGGTGTGCGTGGTCGAAAATCACCGATTAATTGTGCATGAACTACGTACAAATCACTTACAATCACTTACAAATCACGCACATCAGCGCATAGGGTCAAAAGAGGGACAATTTCTGGTTTTTACTGACGAACACTCCACGCATAAACTGCGTATGAACCACGTATAAGCACACATGAACCGCACACTAGCACTGATGAATGACGCATAGAGCGCGCATGGATCACGCATGGATCACTGGATCAGTGGATATCAGTGAAATGTACGTGTTACTACAGCGAGACATGCGTGATATGTGCGTTATTCGTCAGTGAAAAGTCATCGACGTGCGCGGTAGCGGTAAATTTCTTGCGATCAACCACTAACAGTCCACGCATATGTCGCGCATTGTCCGCGTCAGAACTATGGCAAAGGACGCACGAATTACGTTAAACGGCGCACAATCGCGCATACTTGTGCGTGATCAATATTTTTGAGCAGCTCAAAACCTGGAATCGCGCACAAACCCGATTCGTCGAACATCCACTGACAACTACTGATGCTCCATGTCAAAAAAAACTTATGAATTACGCACAGCACTGATGAATCGCACACGACTCGAAATTTATGCACAAATTGTAAGTTTTGGCTGTGTGACTGGGCCTTAACATCAACCTGTTAGGGTTTTACTGGGAATCGAACCCAGGTCGCTGGTGTAGTAATCCAGCAAACCCCCACTAGGCCACCAGGGGAATGACTCAAGTGCAGAGGAGTGAGGCGAGAGTAGAGTAGAAAAAAAACAGTTTATTGACAATGCTCCAAAAATCCAAGGCAAACAAAAGGTATAATCCAAACGCTCAGAAGATACAAGGGAAAAAATAAAAAATCCAAAAGTTCAAAGTCAAAACAAAACCCAAAAATCAGAAAAGAGGCAAAAATCCAAACGCTCAGAATATCCAAAAACAGTAAATACAAAGTCCAAAAAGTCCATAAGAAAGCAAAGCACTAAAAACCACAAAGGCATAGACAAGGAACACAGAACAGAGGTTACTAATCATAAACAGCACAAAGACTCCGTGACTAGAAGCCAAACTGAGGGAGTATAAATACACAAACTAAATAGAACACAGGTGACAATAATGAAGACTAGGCGGGGCACAAGGCACATGGAAAAACAAAAGCACATGGCTGTCAAAACAAAAACACAAAACACAGAAACAATAGCGGCCTCTAGCAGTCAAAACAAACATGACAACAAAAAGAAATGGTAGCGGCCTCTAGAGGCCAAGATAGTCCAAGTCCTAACACAACCTCAACTACATTTAAAAGAAATAGCATTTAAGTAGGCGGCACGGTGGTGTAGTGGTTAGCGCTGTCGCCTCACAGCAAGAAGGTCCTGGGTTCGAGCCCCGGGGCTGGCAAGGGCCTTTCTGTGTGGAGTTTGCATGTTCTCCCCGTGTCTGCGTGGGTTTCCTCCGGGTGCTCCGGTTTCCCCCACAGTCCAAAGACATGCAGGTTAGGTTAACTGGTGACTCTAAATTGACCGTAGGTGTGAATGGTTGTCTGTGTCTATGTGTCAGCCCTGTGATGACCTGGCGACTTGTCCAGGGTGTACCCCGCCTTTCGCCCGTAGTCAGCTGAGATAGGCTCCAGCTTGCCTGCGACCCTGTAGAAGGATAAAGCGGCTAGAGATAATGAGATGAGCATTTAAGTAAATCAATAGAAAACATGGTTTTTATGTGAGGCCATCCTTAAAAAAAAATCCATTTCCTGTCCACCGGGTGAGCAAAAATATTTTCGGGAGGGAGGGATTTTTTTTTATGGATGGATAAGAAATCGCAATGCTGTGTTTGCTTTTTCTTTCAGTACTTTTTTATTACAAAAGCAGACACATTTAATAAAATGACAGTTTAATCAACTGAAACTTGTACAAAAACTTTAAGTTAGCATTTTAAATGCTGACTGCAACATTTGCAAAACTTTTACAAAGGTACTTAAAATGTCCGACACACGGACTTTTTGTAGTTCTAAATCGACCATTAGGCCTAGTTCGGATGAAATTACACTATTAAAATGATCACTGAATGATTTGTTTTTCTGAATCTTTACTATTTTGTTGTTCGCTAGAATACCATTTTGCGATTTCACACTGGTAAACCAGTCTTCTCTCGTTCAATTACATGCTGGCATCCAAACACACCGTTGGTTGTAAATGAACCCAATGTTGGAGTGTATTTTCATACACAAATGGAGAAATGTTCGCTGAGTGTTTAATTGTGTAGCCACCACTGCAGACCATTGTCGTTGTTAATTCATAGCATGCTCAGTTGTGTGAATGCACTGAAAATAAGAGATTTACACGCCAGGAACGCCTCATGATGCAATACGCAAGAAAAGAAAGAAGATTTACTGCCATTTTACTTTGTATTTGAGTAAAGTGAATAAATAAATGGTCTGTGGAAAATACATTTAATCCTGGGAACTGCATGCACAGGAGTTTATTTTGTGTTTACTCCCCCCCACTGGCTAGCTACTTATTTGTCATGACTGGCTAGTATGAGCCTTAGTGGAAAGCCCTGGGAATGCGTAAGTGTCAAGTTCGATTTTAGATTTATGAACCCGAAAAAATGTCGAAAAACCGGCGTTAAAAAAAAAAATTTCAACTGCACAAACGGCACTCACCCGGCCGGTGGACCGGAAACAGAACATTTTTTAATAATGGCCTGATTACAAATTAAATATTCCATATATTCTCCCCTTTCTGACTTCTAAGTCAGACCACAATTTTAAGGAATGGAGTAATTTCCAGAAATCACAATGGCATATAGTTGATTAGCAGTAAAAAAAAAACATTCATTATATGATTAAATTGATTATATAATGAACTGATTATGTAATGAAAAAAATTAACTTTCAGTCCATATACCCGGGTGTTCACACTGCACAAGATGCACAGAAACCTTAGTCAGTATATGTCCAGCTAGGTTGTTTCCATTGCAGTATTTTCTTCTGTCCCCGTCCCCTCCCATCAGTCCCCCAGCATGTTACACCATGCTGGGGGACTGATGGGAGGCCAGAGATAGGTTACTAGCAGGTCATCCAGCCCCATGAAATCCAGTTTACTCCATGAGTATGGCACAGGCATAATATGATTCCCTTAGCTCCCTAAGGCCTGGCTCCAAATCCCATCTCAGGACCACTGTAAATGATATGTTCAAACTCTTTGCAATTTTACACTGTCGAACTCCTTTCTGATATTGCTCCACTATTTGTTGGCACAGAATTAGGGGGATTGGTGATCCTTTTCCCATCTTTACTTCCGAGAGCCGCTGCCACTCCAAGATGCTCTTTTTATACCCAGTCATGGTAATGACCTATTGCCAATTGACCTAATGAGTTGCAATTTGGTCCTCCAGCTGTTCCTTTTTTGTACCTTTAACTTTTCCAGCCTCTTATTGCCCCGTCCCAACTTTTTTGAGATGTGTTGCTGTCATGAAAGTTCAAATGAGCCAATATTTATGAGATTTCAAAATGTCTCACTTTCGACATTTGATATGTTGTCTATGTTCTATTGTGAATACAATATCAGTTTTTGAGATTTGTAAATTATTGCATTCCGTTTTAATTTACAATTTGTACTTTGTCCCAACTTTTTTGGAATCAGGGTTACACACACACACACACACAGAGAGGGGGGGCTGTATGTCTTTGGTATGTATGGGGTTAGTTGTTTGGGCATCTTTGCCAGTCAAGCTGATGAATGAAATCTGGTCTTTTCATATTGCATATGTCAATGCCATTTTTGAATAGGATACCCCCTCCCACACTCTCCCCCTTGGCAGCATCGCCACCGTCAATCAGTATCAGCCTCTGAGACACTTCAGAAATGGACTAGCATTTGGAAGTTGAAAACTTGGGACCTATGAAACATGCAACTGGATTTTTTGACATACAGGAAACAGTAGAACATGCAATTAATTGCTGTGCCCAGTATCAGTGGGAAAGACAAGTTAAAAAAAACTGGAATAAGGGTGTATAAAGTTTGAAATAAAGACCTGCTACAATTAAACCCATGTTATGTGATATAAAGGGTGCTATTTGCTTTCTTTGAAAAGATCGGACTTCACAGAAAAAATTTAATAGCGTTTGAGCCATTCTGATCCATACTACAGTTCAAATAGGTGGCGGTAATGCACCTCCCAGTTGTTTGCCAAGCACCAAAAAACGCCTGAAGAAGAAACACGCCAATGACGCACAGGCCCCAAGCACTGAGCTCTCGAGCCCATTCCCCGCTGTCGAGTGAAGCCATCGGCCGCCATCTTACCACTCACATCGCGTGTATTTGGCTTATGTTAAACCGTCGTATCCGATCAAACTTGCCCCAAGAAAATATCTCCTGACTTTTCCCCCTTTTATTACCTCTTCTTATTTTCTCAACTTTACCCCATTCCTTACATATTTTTATAGTGCTCCCCTTCAAATGTTGTAGGTTTTTTTTTACTTTTCTTTGTCTGATCACTTTTTTGAATGGCTCATTTTTACTACTATAATTATTTTTACGGAGATTATTTCAGTTTTTCTCTGATACAGTATCTTTCTCTTTCATATAATACCAACAAAAAGGCTGTACAATACTTCCTTTTTATTTAGGACAGTTGTTGAAGCAGGATTATTTTCTCATGTTATTTGCCATTTTCACTTCATTCTCACGTCTTAACAGTATTTATTGGTCACATAATTCACCGTCATGCTGTAGGAGTAGTAGCGGTTCCAAAAATACAAGTGCACTTTATGGATTCAGGCAAGACGAGTCAGAGTTGGAATGGTGTTATGATCTCAAAAGCTGTAGGAAGAGTCGTGGTTCCAAAAAAAAAAAGTGTGAACAGGATTACTTAATTGATTGATAGATTGATATATAAATACATGAATAAATAAAGTAAACAAGTGTGCTTGCTGCACAAAGCAGCGCAAGTACAAGATAGATAGATAGATAGAAAAATATATGAAAGAGATATACAAAAAAGAAAACTGAAATAATCTCCATAAAAATAATTATAGTAGTAAAAGAGCCATTCAAAAAAAATGATCAGAGACTGGAAAGGGGGGGGACAATAACAGTAAAGGGAAACGCTATAAAGATATGTAAGGAATGTGGGTAAAATTGAGACAATAAGAGGAGGTAATGAAAGAAAACAAGTTTATCTGATTCAATGGTTTAACATAAGCCAAATATGTGAATGGTAAGATGGCGGCCAGACGGCTTCACTCTGACGAGCCTATGAGCTCTCCAGAGTTTATATCGAGCTCAGTGGCCCTAGCCCACTTCCTCTTTACACTTTCCCGCGAATTGTTTTTGTGGACAATCTGTGTATGAGAAGCAGCTTAGCATTACAAGTATCAATTTTGTGCAGCTAGTTATGGCAAAGCAAATTTCCATTGTTAATTTCCTTACAAAGTCATCGCCAGTCGTCGCGAAAGCAAAATCTACTCTTTGCACTGCCGAAGCAGATTTGTCTTCAATTTCCAAATCTAGTAGTTCACAGATTGAGGAAGCTAAACAAACCGCCCAAAAGAAGAAGCCTGTGGAAAACCCAAACAAAACTCTGGCTAAAGTCGGTCATGATAAACCGTTTGGATCAAGAGCTACGGATACAAATAAGAGGTTTGGAGAAAAATAGACTATATCACTACTTGTAGCGAATACATGAAGTAGGTTAGCGGAGGCTATGTTGAGGATAATGGCTTCAGCATGTTTAGTTAAACTACCTCAGTAACTAACTTTTCGGGATATTGGGCTAGTTAATGTTTTGACATTTATTGGCGTTTTACTTTTATGTAAGCTTTAGAACAACAAATCCCAAAGGAAGCGCAACGGTTTGGCCTGTCTTGTACTCGCACCCCTCGCCAGTTTAGGTTTTCTTGGCGGGAGATAGAAAGCTGGGCAGATGCTTTGGATCATTCTGCACTCATTTCTGTGCCATTTGTTTCGAAATGAAGCCTCCTGAGTATTCTCTTAAAAAATGCTCTAATGTAAAAGGCGAGAGAAAAGAAAACTATTCAAAGTTAATGTTTTATTTTTAACGTTTTTCAGCTCTTCATTTACCTTCCATGCGGGTGACCTGGTATGGGCAAAACTTGAGGGACACCCATGGTGGCCATGCATGATCGTGCCCCAACCGTTGAGTGGGCAGCTGATGAGGGGCAGAGGCCAAGCTCAGAGAGTGCATGTTCATTTTTTTGATGAGCCAGCAACGAGGGGTTGGGTCAGAAAGAAGTACGTTCGAGAATATAAAGGTGGGCTGAGGTTGCATGACCTCTATCTGGAACTAATTAAGCAATCCACAGTGGATATTAAAAAAAAAAAGTGTACACACCCTGTTAAAATGATATTTTTACATCAGAAAAACCTGAGACCACAATAAATAATTTCAAAACTTTCCCCACTTTTAATGTGATCTATAACCTGTACAATTCAATTGAAAAACAAATCTGTTAGGGAGAAAAACACAAAATAAAAAGTGTAATTTTTTTTATTATACATTTTATTTAAATGGTTGCATAAGTGTGCACACCCTTAAACTAATACTTTGTTGAAGTACCTTGTTGGCCTTCCAAGTTACTCCAGCTTCAATCTTTCCAACTAGGCTGTGGGCGGCATGAGCAGTGGTCATTTTATACGCACTTCCAACTCTTTGTTTCCAAAATGTATTCCATTTATTTGCTCCAAAAATATCAATAGAAAAGGCTTCGATAATGCACAACAAACTCATAGATAAACGAAACTTAATTCATATTCCTTCAAAAAGTTAGAAAGTGGTCAAAAAATTGTATTTAAGCCAACGTCACCCAACATTTGACTTGCAAACAAATTCTAACTCAAAGGCCTACCGTATGTAGATCCAAGCGTAGGCGTGTTCAAGCTAATTACCAAATTAATGACCAAATTAACTAGCGGACTAATAACTAATTATTGGCACAAAATCTACAATAATTTGACAGTAAACATATATACAAATTCAGAATAAATAAATATTTAGATTTAGAAAACATGAAATCTAGCAAAATGGCCATAACATTCCGGCCCCTAATTCTTGTTCAACAAGCAATTACCAGCACAGTATACAAATGGCCATTATAATAAATAATATTAAATAATGCATAATCCAAAGTCACCTTTTTAAACAATTAGTTCAATAGCATTATAATTAGAAGTCCATGTATTCACAAACATATCAAGAAAGGTTATTTTCATTTCTCTTATAAATTGTCCATATATGTCTTTTTGAAAATTCAAAAAGTCAAAAACTGAAAAAGACGAATGCTCCATGTGTTTCTAATAGACTGTATGCTTGTGTTCAAAAAGGTGTATGTTGCGTAATGAGATGTAAAGCATGTCAGTAGATGAGCATCAGTGTATATGCAGAGCCAGAGGTTCCAGAACTTGACTCAGTTGGAGGCAGACATTCACTGTTGCCTCTACACCGCCTCCATCAGAAGGCAGACCTTGCTGATTGGCTTTTCCAATTCATTCGTTTGTGTCTTGATACGAATACGCTGAACAAATCCTTTAGAATCTGCCATGGTTTCAATGATGCGTAGCCTGGCAAGCCAGACTAAATGTGAATATTTAGTCTGGCCTCGATCTGTAGACATTTCCGACGGGGGTGGGAGGAACAAACCGCTGTCTTTCAAACTGTCTGTGCGTATAGGCCAACGCTCTGACCAATCAGTGCAACAGTGACTGTGACGTGGTCAGAGCGACAGAAAGCAATGGGGGAGACCTTGAAATAAATAATTTTTCAAAATGCATATTAATTAATAAACAGGTTCTAGATATTAAGAAGTTTGGAGATAATGACCACAAGTTTGGAGTCTGTACCACATACACTCCCCCCCCCCCCCCCCCACTTGAAAAGTGTTTTTCAAGGGTTTACTTAAACTGTTTTTGAGAGTTTTTATTTAGTGGTGTTTGGTGAAATAATTTCCCTTAAATTTAAAATAACGGGAAAATAAGAAACAATCAAAAAGTAATGTTTCAAAGCTGTTTATTAATTCTTCGTACTGCACAAACTAGCCCTATCCTTTTGGCTACGAGCGGAGCCCGCTGGTAGATCAGACTTTTGCCATAGCCGGTCGGCAAAACAGCGAAAACGTCCTTCTTGAAAAGGAATGAGCGGAGAGCCTCTTCCTGCTCATGTTTCAACGAAAACTCCAAGTCTAATTCTTCTAAAACTGATTCCAAAGCGGAGTCAAACGCGCGCTGTTCACTAGCCGTAGCCATCTTTCCTGCTGCGCTTTCTCCAGCGTCGCGCAGCTTTGTCGTCACTCCTGCAAAAGCCTGCCCAAAGAATCCAAATAAAAACCTTGCGTTGTGATTGGCGGGCACGATTTGATGCCCGGGGTGTTTTTGTTTATATGGTGCGAGGCTAGACTCATTTACTAGGCAAAAATATTTTTGACCGCTAGGCGGGTAGGTCTAGTTTACTAGGCTAAATGATGCGTCCAATAGGCCAAGAATTTCTCGGTGCAGATTCGTCTACAACGAGCACATCACCGATGGCAAAGTTCCTGCGAGTTCTGTTCCATTTCTTTCTCTCTTGCAACATAGGAAGGTATTCCCTCACCCACCTCTTCCAGAACAGGTCCACAATGCATTGGACTTGTCTCCACCATCTCCGGACATACAGGTCCTCTTTCCTGAATAACCCTGGTGGCAGAATGGGTTTGCCTTTCAGTTGGAGCAAGAGTCATTCCACATCAATTCAACTGGGGCCCATGCACTTAGGTCTCAGAAAATTCTAAAAAAAAATCACCGGATGTACCCATGTTACCTAGGAGAAACACTGTAAATTTATTTGAATGTAAGATGTATACTTTCCATGTTACAGCCAGTTTTACTGGGGGAGGGGGGTGTCAATTTTGTTCAAACTTTTTTTTTTTTGTCAAAGTTCACAAGCCCATAGCTCAAGAACTAAACCATGTAGGAGGCTCAAATTTTGCATGATGGTACATAAATAGGAATAGTATGTAGCAAAACTGTCATTTTGGGTCTGGATGATCCTGCATGGTCATAGCACTCCCTCAAAGATGATCACAATTTTATTGGAGTTTTTGGCTGTGCTCTGTTTAGGCCTTCAGAAGACATATTTTTACCCAACATAGGCTCTTGATTTTTTTTCCCTTATTGAGATAAGTAGAAACACTCTCAAAAAAGTAATAAACAGAAAAGAAACTCTGTCAGTGTTTGAACAGAAGACCTCACAAGTCTGACAGATCATTTTGGATGTCATTTTCAGAGCACCGTAACACCTTGTGGGAAAGTGCGCAGATTTTTTAAATATATATTTTTAAATATATTTCAATGATTCAGTGATTTTAGGGGCACCTGTGGTTACTCTCAATATTGAGAGTAACCACAGGTGCCCCTAAAATCACTGAATCATTGAAATTGGAAAGGATACCTCCACCCCTGCACAGGCACACTCAGGTGATCGTGTCAGGGCAAAATTGGCCTTTGGTTATTTACTCTTTACATTAATGTTATAGAAAACATATTGCTCTCAATGGTGCATTTTGCCCATGTTCAGGGTGGAAAATAAAAAAGAAAGATTCGAATAAGACAAGCCAAATTGGTGTTTTTAAAAAGAAGGGATCATGGAGAATAAAGAAAAAAAATTTAAAAAATCTGCGCACATTCCCACAAGGTGTTACGGTGCTCTGAAAATGACATCCAAATGATTTGTCAGACTTGTGAGGTCTTCTGTTCAAACACTGATAGAATTTCCTTTCTGTTTATTGCTTTTTTTGAGAGTGTTTCTACTTATCTCAATAAGGGAAAAAAATCAAGAGCCTATGTTGGGTAAAAATATGTCTTCTGAAGGCCTAAACAGAGCACAGCCAAAAACTCCAATAAAATTTTGATCATCTTTGAGGGAGTGCTATGACCATGCAGGATCATCCAGATCCAAAATGACAGTTTTGCTACATACTATTCCTATTTATGTACCAGCATGCAAAATTTGAGCCTCTTACATAGTTTAGTTCTTGAGCTATGGGCTTGTGAACTTTGACAAAAAAAAAAGTCTGAACAAAATTGACACCCCCCTCCCCTAGTAAAACTGGCTGTAACATGGAAAGTATACATCTTATTCAAATTTACAGTGTTTCTCCTAGGTAACAGGGGTACATCTGGTGATTTTTTTTTTTTTTTTTTCAGAATTTTTTGAGACCTAAGTGCGCGGGCCCTGGTTGAATTGACGTGGAATGACCCGCAAGTGATTTGGAGTTAAAGCTTCAATGTCATTGGGATCATTAGAGGAAGGGGTGATTGGGCGGTCATTCAGTATTGCCTCCACTTCACATAACACTATGCAAGGATTCATCATCTAGCACTTGTAAGTTTGTGACGGAGTACAACACTCTTTTTACTTCCTGTACTAAGCGCTCCCATAGACCACCATGATGGGCCCCGTAGGGCGGGTTAAAGGTCCACTTTATACCATCTCAGGCTACGTTTACATTAGACCGTATCTGTCTCGTTTTCTTCGTGGATGCACTGTCCGTTTACATTAAAGCCCCTGGAAACGCCAGGAAACGGGAATCCGCCAGCGTCCACGTATTCAATCCAGATCGTGTCAGCTCCGGTGCTGTGTAAACATTCAGAATACGCGAATACGCTGTGCTGAGCTCTAGCTGGCGTCTCACTGGACGTCACTGTGACATCCACCTTCCTGATTCGCTGGCGTTGGTCATGTGACGCGACTGCTGAAAAACGGCGCGGACTTCCGCCTTGAATCACCTTTCATTAAAGAGTATAAAAGTATGAAAATACTGCAAATACTGCCCATTGTGTAGTTATGATTGTCTTTAGGCTTGCCATCCTTCCACTTGCAAGTAGTAAGTGATATGCGCTGGGATCTCACACACAGCGGCTCAGTCCTGAATCATGGCTTGTTCACTTCACTCGCGCGCTGTGTGAGCTGCGCAGGGCCGGAGTGCGCACCCTCCAGAGGGCACTTGCTGTTCAGGGCGGAGTGATTTGGAGCGCAGGATGCCTGCGGAGCCGAGCGTATCCGTGTATTAGGCTTGCCATCCTTCTACTTGCAAGTGGTGAGCCTTGCGCGGCTTGCCATCCTTCTACTTGCAAGTGGTGAGCCTTGCGGATGCCCTAAATGCACTGGGATCATGTTACGCGCCGTCTAAAGTCATGTGATTAGCGTATCCGCGTATTGGCGTTGCTGTGTGCACGGCTAACGGTTTTAGTGTAAACGCGAATCGTTTTAAGAACGTTAATCTGATGATCCGCTGATTCGACGTAATGTAAACGTAGCCTCAGTGTTTCCCACAGACCAGGTAGCAATTTGTGGTGCTCCACTGTGCTGATGAGGGAATCGTACACGGTGGTGTCGTGGCGGTCGGTGGAGTTGGTCATTGGGGTGTATGCAAAGTGTTTACAGCGGGCGGTGTTCAAACACAGTATTTTTCTTCAGAGTCACCTGCTGGGACTATTTTAAAGCTACAAGAAGCATTTGAGATTATTCAGTTCAATCTAAATTATTTTAAGTTCTTTAAGAGAAGACAGCTAAAACAACTTTTACCAGAACCCTGCCTTGTTTCATTCCTCAACCCAACTTTACATTACAGGGCAGGCCATTAGTTTGCTGGGCTTGATGTTGGTGGAAAACCTGTCTTTTAAATTTATGAAAATTACTCACCAAAATTGAAGTTAAAGTTTAGTTTTTACTAGAGATGCACCGATTGCAATTTTTTGGGCCGATTCCGATTTCCCATGGAGTGTGACCTGCTGATACCGATTTTGGCCGATTCCGATTTCATTTTTTCAAACCACTTCACAGCACACACAAAGACTATTTGTGTCAGATAACGGAATCCAGGGACACATGTCCACCCGGGGGAATTTTGAGTTATTGACAGATTCAGAAAGTACAGTTTCTAAGCTTTCCAATGATGCCTTCCATGTGGAGATCTGACAATATTTGAAGAATGTGTGGCCTTTTGAAAGTGCATACCTCTTAAAACAGAAAAGGGAGAAAATCGCCCTCAAAGTTTTCCATCTCAGCTACTCTGGGTGCAGGGCGGGCACATAATGGTGCTCATCTGCATGACATTAAGGAAAGCCCCAACCCCTACTAGCTAGCACGATGCTACTTTCATGTAAACAAAGATCACCACGTCAATTTTCCTTCCATGCAAAGTATGCCCAACACAATTATGAAGTACAAAAATAAGTCCTAAAGTATACTTTAACATTTTGTGGTTGAAAAATTACTCACACCGTAAGAAAGAAAGATAGCACAATGATGACACAACTAACACAATGCTAGTTTCATGTAAAGCCTCGGTCACAACCGGCTGTACGTGCTCCTACGGCCGGTCTACATGCAAAAAACGCAAGAAACGCACAGAGGGCGCACGTGTGACGTGCTGATTTTCGAGCCGCAGAGGTTCGTTGTCATGTCAAACAAACTCTATGGGCGCTTACGTTTTTTTCAGGTTGCAAGACAAACTTACGGCCAACGCGCGTCTTTCTCCGTGAACAAGAAAAACCCACAGCGATTTGGGAAACGCCAAAAATCGCACGGCCAAAAAAATCGTACGTCCGGTTGTGACCTAGGCTTAACCAAACCACAACACACTCCGTTACATGCAAAAATAACCACACAGCCTTAGATTAATAAACTTGCCCCATCAGAAAGAGAAACGTCGCCTTGCACACACCAATGCCTCTGATGGAAAGTAGTCCTAGAACGGTCCGTGTATCATCCGATCATTCAAGTATTCCATTCAATCTGGAAAACGAGGTTGCGTTTTTTTTTGCTAGAAATGGTTATCTCCGATGTAAATACCATGTGTCTGTTTGCTTCGCGGTGTTTCAGCTCCTCTGTGCTCTGTTTAGCTTGCTCATTCCATAGTGAAATTACATGCCTGTATGCAGCTTAAGTAGCCACGAGCTCAGCTCGTATCATACAGCTGATTCGCGAAAAAAAACCCAAAAGACTTAAATCAACATGTGAATGGCCCATATGGTAATTTACCCACACCCCCCAGCAGGCTACAGTCCTGACAAAAACGAGACAATTTGCAACAAAAAATGTATGCTTTTCCAACAAAACAATCTATTATCTGAAATACTGATTGTATTCTTCAAGATCTCAACTTGCACATGATGGAAAAAAAACAATCACAAATTAAAAAAAAATGCTTCTTTTGCGATTATCTCGGCTTCGTTTCGGCCGACATGTGTCCCTGGATTCGGTGAGGGGTCACATTTTCTTTTTATCTTTTCTTTAATAGAACATTCTGCCAGATTTTCAGTAATAAATTTTCAACACCTCAAAGGTTGAAAGCAAACAAAAAGACATTGTTCTTTGTAAAATCTTTCTTCATGTTTGGTATTAACATATTAATTCCTGAAATAGGAAATTCACACAAACATTTTTTCTTTTCCCATCCAATATCTGGCACAAAAAACAACTTCCCCCTCGTATATTATTTGCCTACTGCTATGGAACACACTTTCATAAGCCTATTTAGATCTGAAAACTTATGCCTTATAGAACAACCCATTTCTTCATTCAGTATCAAAATACAAAAATAATTTCCAGTCATATACCATAGCCATTCTATCATCTTTGTCAAATGTGTATTTGTAGAGTTATTTCCAATGGAGTCAAGTGCAACCAAGGTTGTAAAACAAACAAAGACATTTTTTTTCTTTCTCTCTTTGTACAAATCTAACTAGATGTTTGGTAATAGGCTAACGTATTAATTCCTGTAATGGGAAATTCACACAACCACAAACATTTTCTTCTTTTCACAAAAATATCTGGCACAAAAAAAATTCACTATATTTGGATATATAATATATCCAAATATAGTGAATTTTATTTATTTATTTTTTTGTTAACGGCGCGCGCGCCGGAGCTTGTTAGGCGCGCAGGACTGACACTGTTCTGCGCAAGCGCAACACAATCGCACTAGAAAGCATGTTCAAGCTGCCAGTGTAGCTGCAGTCTTTTTAGTTTTTTGTATTTCCACTTTCATCTCTATGTGATACACAAGTTTTGATCGGCAGAAAATCGGCATATTTTAATTTTGACCGGCTGGTCGCTGGTCATGGCCGATCACGTGAAAATCGGCCGATTCCGATCGGCAGCCGGTCAATCGGTGCATCTCTGGTTTTTACCTTAGTTTTTTGCCTTTTTGGTGGCAATCTTTCAATCATTCTTTAGTTGATATTCAAGGAATAAATTGCAAAAAACAAGCTGGAGGTTTTTATTTTAAATATTGAACTCAACACTTACCTCAACCAATACTAAAATGAAATAAATAGTATAATGTAACAAAATAATAATAAAATATAATTGGATGTAAGAAACCACTTAAGATAACACCAAGGCAACTAACAATAATGAAAAAGCATTACCCTAATTGGTGCAAAGCCTGCATGCCCTATCAGAACATTTAATTCTGCGTGGCTTCCTGAAAAAAAACTCAAGTGCCCTATCGTAAGGGAAGTCATTGGGTTCGGGACCATTTATGGAGATTCGTAAGCAGGCTGCCAGGTGTTCCGCTTGGAACATGAAACTATGTGTTGTTCATTTTCCCTTTTGTAAAGTACCAGAGGAAAGTGATGTCTGACATCTGATGCTCCCCTGGTGGTGCTCTGTTTTCAGGTGTCCTTCTAATGGCCCTTTTCCACTACCCTTTTTCAGCTCACTTCAGCTCGCTTCAGCTCACTTCAGCCCGACACGGCTCGCGTTTCGACTACCAAAAACCAGCACGACTCAGCTCGTTTCAGCCCTGCTTAGCCCCTAAAACTCGCACCGTTTTGGAGTGGGGCTGAAGCGAGCCAAACCGTGCCGATTGAGGTTGGGGGCGTGAGCAGACACTCCCCTGTGCACTGATTGGTGAGGAGGCGTGTCCTCACATGCCCACACACGCCCCGCGAGCACGCTGGGATCTGTAAACACCGCAAACCCGGAAGAAGAATAATTATGAATTACGAGAATTTCTGAAGCCTTATGCGCCTCGCCTCATCTATACGCTCTTGCCAGTATCTGTTGGCGTTGTCGGTGACAACAAGCCACAGCACCAAGACCAGCAACACTAACGACTCCATGTCCTCCATGTTTATTGTTTAGTATTCGGGTCGTGAGACTACCGCTTAAAAGATCACTGAATCAGTGACACAGAGCATCGTGGACGAGTTCGCGGAGCGCAAGGCTCGTCGTATGCCCTTCAAATAATGCGCGCAGTAGGCTATTGATGTTTTATTATGAGCCATGTACAGTATGTCGCCTAATGTTTTTTTGTTTCTGAGTTACATGTTCGTTTGAAGGACTTAATGTACTAAATAACATAGTTGCACCCCGTAGTGTTGAAATTGGTAAACACAGTGCATTCAGTGAGGTTTGCACCGCCCTCCTTTTATTTCTGACTCTTCCTGTCACCGTTGCAACCTCTGAGCGCTCATTCGTATGCCCTTCAAATAATGTGCGCAGTATAGGCTATTGATGTTTTATTATGAGCCATGTACAGTATCCTAATGTTTTTTGTTTGAGTTACATGTTCGTTTGAAGGACTTGATGTACTAAATAACATAGTTGCACCCGGTAGTGTTGAAATTGGTAAACACCGCAGTTGCGGACATTTTGTAGCCTAAAATGATGTTATGATAAGCTTTAATAAAGGGCCCGGTCATTTGCCCCGCCCCCGGCCCGGCTCTGACTTGTTCCGCCACTGTCACTGATGTCACTGTTTGCGCTGCTTAACGACATCACGTGACGTCCACCCACTTTCGCTAACTCCACCCAATGTGTCCACCCACTTCCAGCCAGCACGGTTCAGCGCGGTTGTAGTCGAAATGCAACTCCAACAGCCCCGCTCAGCCCGACTCGGCTCGACTCGGCACGGCACGGCTCAGCCGCGTTTGTAGTGGAAAAGCGGCATAAGTAGTCTTTGCGGTAAATGACTGCAGCCACCTCAACAAATGCCCTCTGATTTGCACCTTTCTTGGGTGCAGGCTTGTGCTGCCTACAAAATCTGCAGAACATCCCTTAAACAGTGTAAAAGACCATTCATCTAATTTGCTAAATTTAACATCCACAATTATGTATAATACAAAATAAGTAAATAAAAAATCAATCAATATGCTGATTACCATGCTGAGTATGGTATAACCATGGTTTAAACTGGGGCATAGTTAACCATTCTGGTTTGAATCCAGTCTCCCTATGTCCAGTTTTCCTCCTCGCCTCCTCTATCAGAAACATAGAATCAAATTTACTTTCCCCACTTTTTTTTTTATTTAGCTATAAGTCTATCTGTTTCCACCTCACCTGTTGTTTCAGCAGTAGCTGCCTGTCCTACAGCAGCAATGTCAAGCCATTATTAATAACTTGCATGAATGCTGAAGTGGGATAATGCTATAAGGCCGGTTCCTCGCGTCAAACTGCTACTGTATGCATCAAAATTGGTTTATAGCCTGACTCAGGGATGTCCGTTTCATGTAAGCCAAGAAGGCTATGATAAAGCTCATCACGAGCATGACGTAGGCTACCTTTTAAAATAAGGGGTCGGAAGGCGAATCGGGAAGGCTGCGTTATTTTTTATTAGCCTAACAGGCCTACTTGCAGTCCGGGTATATGAGCAACGGCAGGCCTCTGTACACGTCTCTGTGTGCACGCGCGAACGAGAAGAAAGAGCACTATGAATGAACGGAACGATACGCAACGGAATTTTTTTTTTTTCAAAATCGCGAGTCTGATTGTGTGGCGATAGGAATCCATTGTGTGGCGCTGCGCCACACAATGGTCTATGTATGGGAAACCCTGCCATCTTGTGTTAGACTACTATGGATTCTGCTTTGATTCAGTTCCAGTATGGCTTGTTTTAACTCATGGTTGGAGCTGACGAAGTTGATCCCATTGTCTGACCGGAACTCCTTGACTTGTCCTCTGCGGCAGATGAATCTCCTGATGGCGTTTATACAGGAATCTGTATCAAGAGAATGCGCCACCTCCAGGTGAACTGCACGACAGGTTAGGCAAGTGAAAAGGACCCTGTATCTTTTAACAAGACTTCGGCCTCTTTTTACTTCTATTGGCCCGAAGTAATAAACACCAACGTAAATGGTGGTAAATCAGCTGAGATTCTGTCAATAGGAAGATCAGACATCTTTTGCTCACCTGGCCTTTGCCGTTGTCTTTGGCACACCATACACTCTCTGATGACCTTTCTAGCTGCTGCGTTGGCATGAGGGATCCAGTAGTGACGATGAAGTGTGGAAAGCATGTGGTTTCTTCCTCTATGACCAACTTTTTCATGGACGTGTTGAAAAATGAACTTTGAGACATGGCTTTCTTTGGGCACAATTGCAGGATGTTTCATTTCCTCAGGTAAGGCTGACTTGCTTAATCTGCCACCCACTCTCAACACGCCATCAGAAACAACTGGATCAAGCTTGTACAGATAACTTGACTTCCTCACAGCACCAGAGCTCAAGGCAGCCATTTCATCGCCATAATGTTTCTTCTGTACAAGGCGCACTATGGCTTCCTCTACCAAAGACAGGTCATCAGTTGTGAGTGGTGAATTCCATTTGTTTTTTTTGTTTAACACAGATTTCATTTCCACAGTTTATGTTCTGTAACTTCTGCTTGGTTTTTATTTGCAGCTTAAGTCTTTCTTTTAGTTTCAAGATCCATTCCACGGCTCTTTTAAGCTTTGCCCAGCTGGAGAAGTACATCAGCAGCTTACTGGTGGGACACACCTCTTCCTTCCATACAGCTGCACACAAAACCTTGCTCTTCGCCTCTGGATCAGCTTCTAACTGGACAGATGTTTCATGCATGACTGCAGGCCACTGGACTTCAGGTTTGGTGAGGAAATCTGGGCCACTGATCCAGGTGGAAGATTTTAGGAAAGGGCCAACCTTTATGCCACGAGAGGCTGCATCAGCTGGGTTTAGCTTGGTGCTGATGCGTCTCCACTGAGTGACATTGGACAGTGTACGTATGATGGACACTCTATTGGCCACATATGTCTTAAACCGTGTGGTTGTGTTTGCAATGTACTTTAAAACGGTCATGCTGTCAGACCAGAAGACTGAATCACACAGGTTGAGCTCCAGTTGAGCAGACAGCATTTTGTTCAAGCGCACAGCTAAAACTGCCACGGCAAGTTCAAGACGTGGTATGGTGACTTGTTTTAGTGGTGCCACCCTTGCTTTACCAATAACAAAGGCCACACACACTTCTTGTTTGCTATTAGATAGCCGAAGGTATGACACAGCACCAAATCCAGCTTCGCTGGCATCACAGAAGTGATGCAGCTGTGCCATTCTTATCTCACCAAACTCATTGGGTGCGAAATGTCTTCTGACACTGAACGTGTCAAGCAGAACTAAGTCATCCATCTATCTTTGCCAAGCTTGTGCCATCTCTGCTGGAATAGCCTCATCCCATCCAAACTTCATTTTGCACAAATGCTGCAGAATTTGTTTTGCAGGGAGAATGACAGGAGCCAAGAAGCCCAAGGGGTCATAAATAGAGCTTACACTAACAGAATTCCACGTCTTGTTAGTGGCTTGTGTTTGTTCATTATGCTGAAAGTGAAGACATCCCGCTCAACATCCCACTGGACTCCCAGAGCTCTTTCCATGGAAAGCTGGTCCCAGCTGAGGTCCAGCATCTTAACATCTTTGGCTCGATTTTCCTCAGGGATCTAGGAGAGGACAGAACAGTCATTGCACACCCACTTATCGAGTCTGAATCCACCGTTGGCACACATGTCAGTGAGCTGCTGGTAAAGAAAGATGCCCTGCTCTACAGACTGGATGGACTTAAGGCAATCATCGACATAAAAATTCTGTCTGATTGTATTTATGACCTCTTCTGGATAGAGATGTTGGTTGTCATCAGCAGTCTTTAAAAGAGCATAAGTGGCACAGCTGGGGGATGATTCCGCCCCAAAGATGTGGACTAACATTCTGTGCTCAGCAAGGTCTTTTGTGATGTCGCCATCAGGCCACCAGAAAAAGCGAAGGTAATCGACGTATTCTTTAGCCACTCTGACTTGATGGAACATCCCTTTAATGTCCGTCATAAGGGCTATTGAACCCTGGCGAAAACGAATGAGCACACCAAGCAAGGTGTTAGTCAAATCTGGCCCTACAAGGGCCCTACAGCTCTTTGTTCAGTGAAGTTCCAGCAAAAGTTGAGGCACAATCATACACAACACGCAGTGTCTTCTTGCAGGGGTGGTAGACCCCATGATGAGGTATATACCACACCTTTCCCTCTTCATATTCCAGCTGATCTTGTGGTATGATCTCCGAATGTCTTTCTGCACTGACATTATGCATGAACTCTTTGTATTCATTAAAAAATGATTGGTCTCTTTGAAATTTTTTCAGCAGGTATTGCGCTCTCTGCCTGGCCACATTTGTTGTTGGGCATTCTTATGTCACACTTACGAAAAGGTAATTTCAAGTGATAATGTCCATCTTTAAGAACAGCTGATTTTGACATTATGTCCATAAACTGTTTATCTTCCACAGACATTTCTGCACGTTCTTTACAGTGCTGTTCCACAAAATCTTGGTTATACTGTCTAACCATTTCTTCCAAGTTGCCTATGGAGATACGATTGACCTGGACTGAGGCAGCAGCATGCCCGTCACCGTCTTTAACATGGCCAAGAGGCCTATTGATGACCCACCCAAGACGAGTCTGTACAGCATAGGGCCCACTACCCTCACTGTTCGCTGCTCTCCAGGGCTCAAGTGCTTTAGGAGCGTTCACACCAATCAGCAGCCCAATACTTGCATCTATTGGTGTCAATTCAACATCACTCAGGTAAGGCCATTTTCTTAAGTCTTCCTCTTTAGGAACATTTTCTTTAGTGACAGGGATGGACTTTTGAGTATACATAGTTTGCACATGACGTCACAGAGTCGGGGATTCCCTAGTGGCGGCCATCTTGCGGGTCAAGCTTACCGTACGGGTCACTGAGCACACATTATAATGCGCGAGTACAAAGTCTTCAAAAGAACCCAAGCAGGCTATTTAAAGCTAGCAATGGTGCACACCTGTTGTATTCACGGCTGTCGTAATAGGTCAGATGATGACGTCAAGCGGAGCTTTTATGGAATTCCCACTGTACGGGAGCATGAAGGCGAGCAAACAAAGAAACTCAGCATACAAAGGAGAAATCTGTGGCTTGCGAGAATCAACCGCAAAGATTATCAGCCTTCCAAACACAGCAAAGTCTGGTCCGATCATTTTATAAGTGGTAAGTTGTTTAAATAAACAATCAATTGTGTTTAAGTTTGTTTTTGGAAACCAAAACATCGTGTAAACAATCTCTGGAGAATGCCTAACTGGAACTGCTGAGTGTACGTTTACATTGTAATGTATACTTAATATCGCTCGTTTGTCACGTTTTCGATTTCTATTTCCAATGTTTACATACCTTGGCTGTAATTAGGACACGACTGTCACTTGTTTTTATATGGTGGACTTCACGGACCCAGCCACAGACAAAATAATTGTATGACTCCAACGACTTGTATGCTTTGAGGTCGTCAAGTGTGTAGGCACTTTTACTATTCACGAAATAGTTCACAATATCAGGGTACAATATGGATGGCAGCCCTGCATAGTCACTTGAAAATGCATCTTTGTCCACTTCGTAGGGGTCAATTCCCCGAATCAAAGCCAGTTTGGCTGCATACCGTTGTCGTGAGATGTCGTCCAATGTATCTATATACTTCCGTTTGCTTGATTTTGCCGACATTGATCTTTATTTTAGAAAACTGACTATATAACTTCATAAGTTTGTCCGAGATAACGTAGCCGGTAATAGCGATGGTCCGTTTTGTTTGCCCCACAAGATGGCGGCTGGAGGGCGTTCCCCAGAATGCCGTGACGTCAGTGAAAACTATGTATACACATCAGGTAGCCTCAGATACTCCTTTTCTTTTAGAGCAGCCACTTCCAATCCAGACAGCTTATAACTACTCACAGGCTTTTCCTGCCCCATAGTCCTAAGCAATATTTCCACCTTCTGTCCAATTGCATTTAGCTGCATCATCAGCGCTTCAGTGCAAAATGTTGCAGAGCTGCCAGGATCAAGAAAGACATACGTCTCCACAATCTTGGTTCCTTTGTCCAACTTCACTTTCACTGGAATGACAGACAGTGCACATTCTTTTGACCCGGCCCCATTATGGTTCCCAGCATCTAAAGACACGAGAGCATTTGACACAGATTGTTCTTTACGTTCAGCTTTAGGTGGAAATTCTTTGTTCTATGTGCAGAACAGTAGGGTGATTTTTGTTACAGGTGTGGCATGACAGATGTTTCAGACAGGTCTTACTCGTGCCCTTTTTTCCAGCAACCAAAGCACAAACCTCTATTCTTGAGGAATTCTATCTTTTCTTTATTGGATTTCTGTTTGAAAGACTCACATTTATCTATTGAATGTATTTTGTTGCAAAACAAGCACAGAGTTTGAACAGCATTTCCAGCTTCATGATTTAACTGGTTATGATCCAATTTCTGTTTGCTACTGGCCTGTTCTGACACTGGAGCCACAGAGGTAGCAAAGCTGCTGCTTTTAGTTTTAAAAGTTGATTTTGCTGGTTTCAAAGCAACCTTTTCTTTTGGGTTCTGATTCTCAGCATAGACTGGATCTAGTGCAGCCCTCATTTGCCTTTCAAGGAAGTCAAGAAGGTCTTTAAATCGTGCTCTGCGATTGTGCTTCTCTCTAATATCACAGACTATTATTCGCCACTTATCACGAAGTCTGAAAGGCAATTTTGAAACAAGAATTCTCATGTTGGTCGAATTTTCCAGCTCATCAATAAAACCAGCTTCATCCATTGTGTTAAAACAGCTTCTTAGGGTCTTCTATGTGTAAGACCATAAAGCTGAAGCTAGGGCTTTGACTTCGAACTTCGATATTCGAATACAATTCGAATGTTGTGAAAAAAAGTGATGTTCGAACGAATATTAGGCAGCTCTAAATATTCGAACCTGTATATGGTATCATTAGGCATAATTCTTTTATTTTTGTGAATGTGGTTGTAAACGTTTTCAGTTCAGGTCGCAGTTTTTTTTTTTTTTAACGTCTGTGGAATTTATGTGAATTGCGAAGGTCATTGTCTTTTATCTTATCTGGGCACCTGTAGACGTTAGCGTCAAGCTGGCACGCATTGAACAATGGAGTCAGATGCTAGCACGTTGGAGATTTGCACTCGGAGAATTTAAAAAGTGATGCGTGGTGCTATTTTGGATTCGAAAAAAAAGATGGAGAATGCGATTTAAAAAAAAAGGTTACCTGTAAAATATGTGGAAACAAATTGGCCTATCAATCAACAACTTCAAACTTGAGGGCCCACTTGAAGACATTGCACGCGGGAGCGCTAGAAGGTGAGAGGGGGCTGCGAGAGGGGTCTGTGATACGCCGGCAGGTGAAGATAGACACTCTAATTCCTAATATTAACTCTAATATTTTTCATTTCCTCATCAGAAGTCAGTCATTTTTGCAGATTGGACAGAGTCTGACTTTATTAAGTACAACATAGGCCTACAATAAATGAAGTGTAATGTAACTGCTGATGTGATTAAATGCAATATAAAATGTGACTTTTTCTTCTGAAAATATCGGTGTTTGTTTTTTTCTGCAGATATTTGGTTGGTTTTTGTACACCTGATGTTATAACATAAGAAATGAAATTACTAACGTAAACTATGCGACACTGCGCAGTAATGCTTTCATGTGCTGTTATTTTTGTCAACTTGGGATAGTTGCTAAAAAAAAAAAATTATTAGCTTACTTGCGCAAGTAGCCTATAGGCCTAAATTAATTTAGCCTACACATGGTGGAATTTACATACCATGAAGTTCATAAGTTAACGAAGTGAGCACGTAAAACTAATCTGTGATCTTATAACATATCGTGTCCGTGTTTGTTTGAATTGTCATGTCACTGCAGGAAGCAGTGACATGACAGCTGACACCGGTCTCATTCAAAACAAACATTCTCAAAAGCCAACACGAATGGGCTCGGAATGGCAGTGTTATAAACTCACAGATTAGGTGTAGGCGTAGCAGTACCTGCTCATTTTGTAAACGTTCCCCTTTGATTGTCAGTGAGGCTACAGTTTAGAGGCTTTCATCAGTACAAGCAACCAGGAAACCGAAGGAACAGCGTTTCACACAAAAAAGGCAACGGACAAACGACAAAGTTTGTGGATTATGTAACGTTAAAAGTGTCAGCCGGTATAATGCCAATTACTACAACACTGCACGTTTCATTAGTAGTGGTTGTAAAAACACGCCTGAATATTTCATATTTCCTGCACGTAATCTTATTGACATTGACTGAACACTGCCCCCTGGTGGATTGAATATCATATTTAATTTTGATGCCGAGGTGTTAGTGAGGCATTTAAGAATAATATAATTAATAAAAGTTTGAATACTATTCGAATGTCTAGATTAATTTCCAAACGAACTTCGAATATGATTTTTGGGCCAAGGTCAAAGCCCTAGCTGAAGCATCATCAGACTTCAAGACTGACCAATTCAAAGCCTTGTTTACGAAAGCAGATGTTATTTTCACTCTGTTTCCAAAGTTCCACTCAAGCTGCCTTTTTGGTTCTCCATATGTGGTTTGTGGACTCATGTGCATACAACTCCGCACTAAGATTCTGGGCTGACCAGCTGTAAATTGCTCCAAATAATAAAGCCTGTCCTGCATGTTATCTGTTTTGGTCTCTGTTCCTTGCTCAAATGCTTTGATAAAGGATCTGAATTGAAGGGGATCACCATCAAAAACAGGAATGTCTATAGATGGCAGAAGAGACGATCTCTGCTGTTTTACAAGCATTTCAGTGCTGTAATTTTGTCTTCTCATCACCTCAGTAAGAGCACTGGTTTGAAGGTTAGGTTCTTCACTAGAGATTGGTCTTGGACTTTTCCCCTCAGATTTAACCATTTGGTTAAATCATTTAACCATTACTCTTGGAGCCTTTTGAACTGTTGCAGGTGGTATGAAATCAGTAGACATTCTAGATGAGGCTGTAACTAAAATTTCGGATTCAGCTTTAGACCCATGGCTTTGCTGTTCCTGCAATGAGCTAAAAACTTGCACTTTTGCATCTGCAATAGCCAAATTAGTCATCAGAGTTAATGTCTCCTTTCGTGCCTTTAACTGCGCTTCTTCGAAGTCAAGCGTGTGTTTTTCTTGCAGTGCGTTTGCTTGCGCTTTCAAAGCAGCTCGTTCTACTTCAGCCTGTACATGCGCAATGGAAGCAGCTCGGGAGGTTTTACTCTTCTTGCTAGAGGTTTTACTAGTGTTACTAGAACTGGAGAGCTTGCTAGGTGGTTTAGTGAAGGCCTCGCCAGCGGCTGTGTTGGAGCTCGTGTCAGAGACGGCCTGTTGCGCTGTTTGTGAGACACTATCTTGCGGCCCAATGCGAGACGCGGCCTTTGCTGTGTTTAATTTGGCTACGGTCACTGGATTTAACTCAGTATTTTGTTCATCACCGTCTTCATTCAACCAAACTTCAATCCCATCCAAGAATTCTTTAAAACTAATCAGTTTAGGTTCATACCAATCGCTGTGGTCAGTCTCCCTTTCATCTTCATTTAATAAACTTTGAACTGAAACCTGTAGCTCCATAAATTCCCCTCAAATAATTATTAAAGGCTTTCATGTGTTCGTTTATTAAGGGTTTGGATTCCCCAGCATCAATCAAAGAATTAATTTCATTTCATTTCCTTGTAAGAACGCAGAGTTTTCCTCTGCACGTCTTAATCAAACTAAAAAGCTCTCGTTCCTTTTCAAGTCCTTTGTCTGATTCATTCAACATTTTAAACTCAGAATTTGTTTCACTACATCCAACAGATAATTTTACAACAGAAAAGATCCACAACTTCACATTATAGTTGCTTATATAATAAAACTTCTTTTCAAAATTTCTTAAATCAGTGTCCGCTTTTCAACCCGACGTTTCGGCTCATCAAGCAAATACTTTGAGTTAGCATATGCTCACAGCACGTCTTCTCCAAGTCCTTTTTATAAAGTTCCAATAATCCAAGTTCCATGTTAATATCCAAGTAAATCCATACGATTTTTTTTTACTTAAATGTATCGGCCTTCCAAGTTACTCCAGCTTCAATCTTTCCAACTAGGCCGTGGGCGGCATGAGCAGTGGCCATTTTATACGCACTTCCAACTCTTTGTTTCCAAAATGTATTCCATTTATTTGCTCCAAAAATACCAATAGAAAAGGCTTAGATAATGCACAACAAACTCATAGGTAAACGAAACTTAATTCATATTCCTTCAAAAAGTTAGTGGTCAAAAAATCGTATTAAACCAACGTCACCCCACCCAACATTTGACTTGCAAACAAATTCTAACTCAAAGGCCTACCGGGCGTGACGTATGTAGAGCCAAGCGTAGGCGTGTTCAAGCTAATTACCAAATTAACTAGCGGACTAATAACTAATTATCGGCACAAAATCTACAATAATTTGACAGTAAAGATATACAAATTCAGAATAAATAAATATCATTTAGATTTAGAAAATATGAAATCTAGCAAAATGGCCATAACATGACTGACTGCTGTAATTAAATCAGTCTTTTTGGCTAGGAGTCTATCAGCCTGCCACATATAGACTTGGCAATATTTGCCCACTCTTCCTTGCAAAAGTGTTCCAAATCTGTCAAATTGCAAGGGCATCTCTTGTGCACAGCCCTCTTCAGGTCACCCCACAGATTTTCAATTGGATCTAGGTCTGGGCTCTGGCCGGGCCATTGTAAAACTTTGAGGTCATTGTCATGCTGAAAGATGAAATTCCACTTCAGCTTTCTAGCAGACACCTGAAGGTTGTGGGCCAAAATTGACTGGTATTTAGAACTGTTCATAATGGCACGGTTCCGCTAGGATATGTGCGGAGTAGTCAACAGGTGGCATGCGCGTCACTGGGTCGTTCAACAATGTCAACAACGGTGGACGCCGCACAGCCCAAACCAACAAAAGTAGTGTTTATTCAGGGTTTATTGTGGTTTGTTTTAAGTTTAATAAGGGCAATTCCATGTAAATGTCAACCTCACCATGCAAGAATAAAGCAACATGTAATACATCAAAACCACTCCCAGAGATATCACCTAGGCCTGTATTTTACAGATGTGAATAAGTTGAACCAATTTGTCACAAGAATTGTTCCCTTCGCCTTAATATGCAAGTCTTTCTTTCTTATAATGTAAAACCCAAGCTAAAATCAACTTTGATCATGTACAATTCTATATTATTGCCACAAGCCACAGAAATGTATGCTAAAATCCACAAAACAGCAAAAACAATAGCCATCCTAAATATTATTTAAGAACTTTGATAGTTTTAGCTGATATTTAGAGAGTTTTTCAAAGGGTTATAATGGTTAAATTGCTGATTTTCTAAACATATGCCATGTCTATTTCAGACGCGTCACATCCATAACGGAATTTCGTCACATCCATAACGCTGACTTTTCCTTCCGAAACTCTGCATGAAATACAAAATATTTTAAACAAAGATTTTTTAATATTCACCTTGGACCCCTCTATCAAATGGATATCTCCATTTCGACATTAGGTTTACAATTTCACAGAGTTTGATAAAAATGTACAGTCACCCAAGAAAAGTGATACTTTTTCTGTCACATCTATAACGCATCTTTTATTGGCATTTTCTGGCATGCCCTAGATGTACTATGGGAATTGTTCTTGTTCTATCACTTCTCCAGTATGGTACAGCCTTAAAATATGCAACACCTGTTTAAATATTGGGGGACAATAAAACATGCACTGGGTCATTTGTTGCCATTTTGAGTTCAAGTGTCACGTCCATAATGCTGGAATTGCTCATAACATCTTGTAAATTTTAAAGATACGGAGCCATCAAGTAAATGTTTTTCGTGATGAAAATAGTCTGTTAAATCGTAAATTTGTCAATTGTTCATTCTTGTCACTGTGAGTGTAACCCCTGGATTCCTTGACATTAGTTGATTAGAGTGATATTTGCAGGAAATGGACACGTCCAATTTCATTTCTGTTCGCATTGGTGTTTGGTGTTTTAACATATACTTACTGAAGAGGCTCAATTTACATTCCCAACTCAAAACATCCTCAAAACATTGAAAGTTTTCAAGGAATATGAGGGATATAATTATTGTGTAGGTTTTTGGAATTGGGCTATGAACCAGAGTTAGGATGTTATGCTGGTATTTAGACATCAACTTTTCAAAAATTGTCAATCCCCAAATATTTGAAATGTTTGAAAACTCACGAGGACTCGTGCATTACCCAAGCGTGCAAACGGCGCGCTTTTCGGCGCATTCAT
Source organism: Neoarius graeffei (assembly GCF_027579695.1). NCBI lineage: Eukaryota > Metazoa > Chordata > Actinopteri > Siluriformes > Ariidae > Neoarius > Neoarius graeffei. The sequence continues at coordinate 17,123,834 of NC_083575.1, read as the reverse complement.
TCCGCTTTTTCCCCGGCATTTTGGGCGACTTGTGTAATTCGTGCAGATCCGAAGAGGTTTTTTTTTTTTTTTGGGTTGGGAGGGGGGTTGCTCTCCGGTAATCCACTCTGGTAGTAATGATAGACCCGAGTACTGTGCAGACCATACATTGTATGTGTTACTGTAGCTCTTGAAGTGTTTCCGCGGAGTGGTGGATCGGACTCGAGCCTGGCATGAACCGCTCCGACGCGCTATAATGACACCAATCTATCACCAGCCAATCAGGAGACTTAATCAAACGCATCCCCGCCCACTCGTGTCCGCGTCTGAGACGTTGAATTTCCACAGAAGGAGGGAAGAAGTTGACTGAGGTAAGACTGTGTGGTAAATTAACGAATGAATAAGAGAGGAATTTCAAGATATAGGGCTTAAGTTTGTTACCGTTAAATAAGCATTGCTTGTACAGTCACGTTATGTCGTTACAACATTGACCCACTTTTAACGTGCCGAGTACCGACTGTAGCCGCTAACATGCTAATTAGCTTGCTGTCAAGTTTTTCCTTTGTCGAGCTTTAAGCGTAAGGTCATGGATACTACTGCTTGTTCCTGCTGTAATATGATACGTGATATGAACCTAACTATAAGGCACTCACTGACCGTGTTCAGTCACAGCCATCACATTGACTTGAGTTGCGTGATGAACTGTAACCTCTGTAGCATGACAGCAGTCATTGGTAGTAGTATCACTGCAAGTTCATATTTGTCTTTATTGTGTATGTATGGTTAAAGAAAATCAGTTCATGTTGAATTGAAGTTGTCATTTTGTCACTTAAGTTACAATTTGTGATATATCATCACTGTTGTGTTGTAATTTCAGTTGACAATTTCCATTTTATGTTGCTGTGAAATTAATTTAGTGTTACAATACAAACAAGACAGTGCAACTGATGTTAACAGTTCAGCTTTCTCATTACAATATTATTAGTTGATATGAATAACAATCTGAGTCATTGGTGGTTCATTCATTCTGCTCACTACAGATATAGGCCTATATATTTTTTGTGTATAGTTAATTTCCATTGTATGTTGTACTGAAATTAAGTCATTTAGTCAGCTCCCACAAGAAATTAAAAAGTTGGACCAGGGTCTTAAATCTTATTCAGTTAAAATTAGGCTAAATAAAAAGCCTCAACTTGAAACAGTCTAGTCTGGATTTCTTTTTCTGTCAATGCTTCAAGGGGTAGATCTTGCTTGCCATCTAGGCAGAGGTTAGGGATCTCGGGCATAAAAAGGATGGTGACCACTGCCATACAACGTTTGGTTACCCCTGGTGGATATATGGAACCATTGACAGCAGAGATAGTAAGATTGACAGTGTAGCTGCTGGCTGCTATTATAATATTCAACAGCATTCCGTTACAAACTGCTAGCTGCTACACTGTCAGTGGATGGAACCGATGGCTGGGCAGTCTGGTTGCTAAGGAACGTGACTCCCGGGCTTTTCCTCAGATAGGTGTGTTCATTTATCAATTTGCTGAATTTCATCTACTAGTGTGTATTTCTTTGGAGCCTCGGTGACTGGGAGTAAACGATCAGCGTTGAAGTGGAAGTAATTTACTCGTCTACAATCAAAGCGTAAGTGTTAAAATAATTGTGTGTGTGTATGTGTGTGTATATATATATATATATATATATATATATATATATATATATATATATATATATATATTAACCCATGTAGACACTACGTTGAGAACATATACAGTCATCATGCAACTCCTCAAATAACATGACGTTTTTCAGGCGTTTTTTACCCCAAGGCTAGGTTACGAACTTTGTCTCTCGTAACCTAGCCTCCTTCATCTAACCATATTAGCCATGACCTATCCTTGGGGTAAAAAACGCCTGAAAAACGTCATGTTATTTGAGGAGTTGCATGATGACTGTATATGTTCTCAACGTAGTGTCTACATGGGTTAATGACTATTGTTTTTTGTTCCTAGATAATATTTAAGTGCCGTAATATCGTTCTATACGTGCAAGAATTGGTCTTATTAAAGCTTGTGGCTGTCTGGCTTAGTTAAAATGCTAACCATTAGCACCCGACTAGCTGCCATTTTAGAACATCGAGTGATCAAATGGTAATGTGTAACCCATGTGTGTGTTATGAGTTTGTGGTGCATACATCTATCCGTGGTAGCCACAACATTACAGTCACTTAGGCTGTCTAAATTAAGCAAAAACATTGCTCTTCAGGAAGTGGCAAAGAAAAGGAAGAAAAAGGAGTAAAGATGGACTGACTTTAGGGTGGGGAACTGAAGATGGATTGGGAACTGAATTAATAAGTAATAGTAATTAATAAATGTTCTGTTTTGTTGAAACTGTTGTCTGACTGATATTTTGTGTGTGTGGGGTGGTGGGGAGGGGTCCGCGTCGCTGCGCTACCTCACTCTTTTTTGACCATGGTTGTGTTTGCATCCCTGATTACCGAATGCTGTGATTGTTTCAACTAATTGAACTTGCATGTCCATGCATTCTCTCCACATTCTCCATAACCGCAGGCAATCTCGAGGGAGCCATGTGTGTTAATTTCTGTTACCAGAATTCTTATCCCCAAATATATGAACTATACACCAATATAGAATCAGCACTCATCAAAATTAAAATTTATGCATTCTTTTGCTCTGTATGCATTCTTTTGAGGAAATATTTTAATTATTCAAGTATGTGATTTAATATAAAAAAAAATCAAACATCATTATGATTTCACAATACCTGGCCCATCAATAAGCATGATGAGCACAAATATCTTACAGGCTGCGTGAAGTAGACACGGTTACCCAGACCACAAGCCCTAACTTAAAGGGCTGATGACACGAACATGACTCTATGCAATTTCTTAAATAAACTATACAACATGGCAAACATGTTAGATTTCTGTTATAATTACGTGAAAAGAAGCTGTTGTTATGCAAATATCCAACTTTTAATTGCACAGTGCAAGAAAACTGGGTCTGTGGCTCGCGGCCATGTTGTGACGTCAGCGGGAGAACACGCTGCGGTTCACTGGCTGTTCTACTCATAGACATCCTATGGTTCTACTCTGGTTCTACTCAATGGAAATGGCGCATGAAAACACCAGTGAACTCTCTAGTGCTACCTCTTCCTCTTCTGGGAGTCTAGAATTGTGCTGATCTCTTCCGAATAGAATCTATGATAGCCTACCCTCTTTACCCTTTGCCTCTCGTTGCTAGGTGGCAGTTACATGAAAGCCGCAAGCTTTCACAAGCAAATACATGACTGATATCACGCCGACTTTATGGTTACATTTATGATTATCATGTAGAATCTATAGCTCTACGTACCTTTATCTTATGTCGTTTCACAACACATGTTCTGACAGGAGGACTGTCTTTGGATCCGGCATAGCTACTAGTAGACCCCCTCCGGAATACTGGCAGTGTTGCCAGATTGGGGTTTTTCCTGCCCAGTTGAGCGGTTTCAAGTGCATTTTGGTGGGTTTTGAACATATTTTGGGCTGGAAAACTTCAGCAGTATCTGGCAACAGATACTGCTGACGTTTTCCAGCCCAAAATATGTTCAAAACCCACCAAAATGGACTTGAAACCGCTCAAGTGGGTGGGAAAAATCCCAATCTGGCAACACTGTGTAGGCACTGCTGATGGTAGTAACACACGTTTGTGATGAACTGAACACCCAAGAGATTCTTTTAAGCTGGGAAGGGTGTCAAAACAATCCAAATCGAAGTGTTCAGAGCACAGGACGGATGTTGGTGAGGGCTCCCACTTGTCACGAGTGCGCCTGACTTGCTTCACCCACTTCGCATGCAGCTCGGGATCTCTGGGAAACTTGAATAAACTTACCCCATCCTTGTAGGTTTTGGAACAAAAGTTGGCAACACAACACGAAGGCATAATAACTAATATATATATATATGTGTGTGTGTGTGTGTGTGTGTATATATACACACACACACTAATATATATGTGTGTGTGTATATATATATATATATATATATATATATATATATGTGTGTGTGTGTGTGTATGTATATATATATATATATATATATATATATATATATATATATATATATATGTGTATATATATGTGTATATATATGTGTGTGTGTGTATATATATATATATATATATATATATATATATATATATATATATATATATACATGTGTGTATAATAATACTAATAATGACAAACTGAACACCTGTCGCATCAACAATAAACTGGTAAGTTAGGAGGAAGGTTCTTTCGCTGACGTCATATAGCTCCTCCTCCTACTCCGTCTCCTGGGTGCTGCAGCCCTGTCAAATTTGCCCAAATAGCTGCGTTTTTTATCATAACTTGTAAAATAGGCGCCTTCGTGAATTAATATATGGATCATCGGGAATTACGTTTTATGTTATAAAACATCGCCAAAGATGTCAAAAACGTGTCATCAGCACTTTAAGCACAATAATGGATGTGGCATGGGCGATAATTCGCGTATTTGTACGTTTTGACAACATTTTATAAGCGTCTTTTCCAGTCTATTCCAGTTAAATAAAATTTATTAATTCTATCTTATTTCAGCGAAACGTTATACAAACCAATGTCACAGTGAGTATTGTTTTGGCTGGGAACGACCCGGAAGTGGAGGACTGATCACAGCGCCACCTACTGAATACAGCTAAAATGTTGGGATAGCAGAACCGTGCCATTCCCTCCACCCCTGTTCCAGCTGAAGAAAAACAACCCCAAAACATGATGCTGCCACCACCACCATGCTTCACCATGGGTATGGTGTTCTTTTGGTGACTTGCAGTGTTTTTGTGCCAAACGTACCTTTTGGAATTGTGGCCAAAAAGTTCAACCTTGGTTTCATCAGACCATAACACATTTTCCCACATGCTTTTGGGAGAGTTTTTTTTATTTTGCAAAATTTAGCCAGGCCTGGATGTTTTTCTTTGACCCTACCTTATAGTCCAGATATATGGAGAATACGGAAGGTTGTTGTCACATGTAGTACACAACCAGTACTTGCCAGAAATTCCTGCAGCTCCGTCAGTGTTGCTGTAGGCCTCTTGGCAGCCTCTCTGACCAGTTTTCATCTTGTCTTTTCATCAATTTTGGAGGAACGTCCAATTCTCAGTCATGTCACTGTTGTCCCATATTTTCTCCACTTCTTGATGGCTGTCTTCACTGTGCTCCATGGTAATGCTGTGGAAATTTTTTTTTTTGTACCCTTCTCCTGATTGATACCTTTCAACAATGAGATCCCTTTGATGCTTTGTAAGCTCTCTGTGAACCATGGCTTTTGCTGGAGGATGCAACTGAGTAAATGCCTGAACTTTATTTGGGGTTAATCAGTCATTTTAATTGATGGCAGGTGTGTACCCAAAAAGACTGAATGCTGTAATTTAAATGAAAAGGTGCTTCAACAAAGTATTAGTTTAAGGGTGTGCACACTTGTGCAACCAGCTTATTGTACTTTTTTTTTTTTCCCCCTGAACAGATTTGTCTGTGTTTCAGTTGAATTGTACAGGTTATAGGTCACATTAAAGGTGGGAAAAGTTCTGAAACTATTTATCGTGGCCTTTTTTTTTTCTTTTTAAATACATCAGAAAAACCTATCATTTTAATGGGGTGTGTACACTTTTTATATATCCACTGTAACATCAAATGCATTTTGATTATGCCAAACAGGTTCACACAGTGCTGATGCCAAAACAGGTGGTTTGTTCTTCAGTGGTAAGCCTGTGATTCGCAGGGCAATGGAGTTGGCAGATCGTGTGTTGCAGGACAGTCCTGAACAGAGATTAAAGATGCCCGTCTGTATGGATGCCTCTGATGACGAAGTCGAGCATGAAGAAATGATGGAGGTATGAAGCAATTTTAAGTATATTTCTGGCATCTTTTTAAATTAATTAATGGATATGTTAAGTTATTATTTTATTAACTTATTATTGTAATTGTTGTGCAGTTATAGGTAATTGCATCTGGGTTTTTAATAGTAATGCTATCAGATCTGCCAAAATTAAAACTGAATTAAAGAATAAAATAGATTTGTGTTTCCTGAAGGAAATAATATAGTACTTGCAAAGCAAGCAAACAAACTCCCTCTCTCGAGGGAGAGAGTGAGAGAAAATGGGGGTCGCCATGACACCCACCTCTCCTGGATGCCGTTTTTGAGTTCTGGTTTATCCAAGCAGTTCAGGCTGAGGGAGTGGAATGTAGCCAAGCGGAGCTATGACACCCATGTTTTCGTCAAGAGGATAATGTCTTTTTAAATTGTCTTTTTCTGGTTCAACGTGTGCCGTCGTGGAGTGTACAAACAACTCTCCAAAGCTTAACGATTTTATGAATGGAATCTCTTTTGAGCACAAACGGACTCACAAGACGTGTTGTCCAGCACCATACGCTGCTTATCTGTACATGCGATTCCTGTCTTTCCACTAACCACTGCAGTTTGGACCTGAATCAACAAAGTTATTTTTATGTAATTGTTTAGATATTATACATTATTCAAATATTACACTACATTAGTCATTTAGCTGATGATTTTATTCATAGTGACTAGCAATAAGTGCATGTAGCCAAGAGAATCCAAGAGCGACCAGTGCTGAAGTACTAGGGCCCAGTCCTACAACACTATAACTATACCTATAACTACAACTAATACATAGATTTAGGCACTGTCTAAAAGTGGAGCTCCTATCTATTTCTGGGTTGTAGAATTTTTTTTTATCATAGCCAGCCTCTTTTATTTCTTTACTGTTATAGTGACTATACTGTTTCCTTACGTTGTACAAAACATGCACAGAAAGAGAATAGCTCTGGCCTGATGAGTCGAGTCAGGGCAGTGATTTTATTTACAAATTTGATTTCACCATTGCTGAGACAAGAATACAAAAAAAAAAATTGGAAAAATATCATCATATTGAAAACAAAATATAATACAATGAATACGCTGCCCGGTACGAAAACCCGGGATAAAAACCCAGTCGGATTAAACACTCCTGGGAAAATACTCATTTGAATGCAGCGCATGTAGCTCTGAGGATTAGAGCTTTGACTTTGAAAAGACAATAGAGGTTTTGTTAAAAAAAAAGTGCAGTTGAGGAAATATTTAAGGGGTCATCCATAATTTTCATCGTTATCACGAGCATACAAACCGTACGCGGGGGGGAGAGAGTTAATGACCAGGCGTACACTTTTTAAAAATGAAAAAATGATGATCTGTCAATGTGCGAATCGGCAGCCGCCATGTTAAAAATTTTGCGCCACATCGGTGTTGCCAGCAAGCTCTACATGCTTTCTTTCTTCAATACAACAACAATGGCTGACCCAGATTTGACCGCATTTACAAATTTGTGAATAGCAGAAATACCGCTATTCACAAGACTCCTTCAAACGAGTATGAGCAGTTTTTAAACGTTTATTGTTTCCTGCATTCATCTGAGAAGCGGCAGGAGGCAGTTAGGGCAGGACAGCCTGCTTGGAAAGAATCAAAAACGAACGTTTCAAAGCCAAAAGGCAACAGCTCCCCTTAAAAAGACAGTCCCTAATTTTCAAAAATGAATCGCCTGCTTTCTATGAAAACTTCTGGACCCATCTTGTGTCTTCTTTTCAGTGTTGGGCAAGTTATTTCAAAACTGTTTTGCGTTATTTATTACTTGTTACTGTCATTTTAAAGTAATTCATTACATTACAATATTACTGTATTTAAAATGTAAGGCATTACACTACTATTGCATTACTTTTAAGTTACTCTCACCAAAATAACTGGAAGTACGGTATGGATTTGGCAATCTAAATGTAGTTCAAGACGCTCAATTAGCTCATTAGACATCCAGTGGACAGGGTGTCCGCGGAGTCTAAAGTCTAAAAAAAAAAGTCTAAAATTACACATTTTCAATTTTAGGCCTAAAAAAGTCTAAAATACAAAGATATTTTGCACTGTTGGTCTAAAATCTCATTTGGGTAATTTTAAGACCTAGGTTACGTGCAGAATTATTCTGCACGTAGAAAATCTTCCAGGAAGTTCCTTTCAGCACCTAGATGTCACCCGGGATTGGTTAGCATCTAGGTGCTGAAAGGAACTTCCAGGAAGATTTTCTAGTTTCGGTTGTGTTGCCAGATTGGGCGGTTTTAAGTGCGTTTTAGCGGGTTTTGAACATATTTTGGGCTGGAAAACGTCAGCAGTATCTGGCAACACTGCCAGTGGGAAGATTTCCTGGTTCCGGTTTACAGCGCTGACTCAGTTCATGCAATTGCTGGTGTTGCGTAGGCTACCGTGTAAGCTCTGTCAATTTCAGCGACAAATTAAAAATGGAAGCGGACGAATTGGTTCCTAAAAGAACTAGTAAGGGGTCAGTCATCTGGCATTTTTTGGATATCGCGAGGAGGACGTGGAACAGCAAATGCCAGTTTGTAAAGTGTGCAAAAAAACCTGTCATCACGAAAGGCAGCAGCACGACAAATATGTTCCATCACCTGAAACTCACCCGGTACAGTATGAAGAGTCTCTTAAACTCCGAACTACTTGCCCACGAGCTAAAACCCCCCATGAGCTAAACAAATGACCATAGCGGCCTCGTTCTCCTAAGCCCCCCCATATGAGAAACCGAGTCAGAGATGGAGAGCTATAACGGATGCAATCACTAACTTCATTGCCGAAGACATGATCCCAGTTAGTATAGTGGAAAAACCAGGCTTCCAAAAATTACTAAACACACTCGATCCCAAATATGAGTTGCCTGGTCGCAGACATTTTACAGAGAAGGCAATACCGGAATTATACACATCTGAGAGGCAGAGCCAGAAAACATTCAGTTCAAAAGTGTGCAAAGAGAGAAATTATGTTTTGCAGATCTCTCTCTTCTCTCCCTCAATCTCTCTCTCTATTGTGAATGTCCCAGTGGTTCTCAGTAGTCAGGTTAATAGCTTGGAGATCTATTTTTTAAAATAATTTAATGAAAGAGCACTTTTCTTATTTAGGCTAAATGTCTTTCTCAGTGTTGAGCTTGCACTTTATTGATTTGAGCTCTGAGCAGCTCTGCATTGTATTGCCCCTTTGTTGCAATTTTCAAGATTGATTGTTTTTGCAGTTTGTGCCACATCTTTGTTGAATAAAAATAGCCTTATTTCAATTCAATTGTGATTAATCACGAACGAGAAAATTTAAAATTTGTTGAAAACCACCTGTAAAATTAACCAAGAATGTTATTTAATCTGCAGGGATTGTAGTGAAAACAGTAAAGAGTAAAAGTTAGATTTCATGGGGTCCTTTAGAGGAGATTTAAATATATCGAGATGTATATCGTGAAATGGAGAAAATGTATCGGGATATTCATTTTTTCCCATATCGCACAGCCCTATTGTCACGGTTTGTAGCAAAATGGGCAAATGCAAGTTTAACGACTGCTGGCTTGAACGCAATGATTTCGTAGACTGGTTAAAACGTGTACCAAACAATCCATTTGAGGCGTACTGCACATTGTGCAAAAGAACACTCAAACTCAGCACCCTGGGTGTAAAGGCACCGGAATCGCACGCGAAAGCGGAGAAGCACCAGGCTGCCATAAAAGTCTGCAACAATCGCATGCCATCACTCAATTTTGTTCACCGTTGTCAGGTCCAAGCACATCTCGAGACGGTGTATCAGCTAACTCCGTGCAAACTGTAACGCTACAACACGCAAACCGTACGGAATCGAATGCCTCATCCTCAAGTGATTTGTGGGATGTCTTTGGCTCCACTGCAACTTAGTTCCTCATTAATGCAAGCGCGCACCCTCGGGATGTAATGAGTTCATTGGTGAATGATGATAAATTTTATTTCGAAATTCAGGCTCTCCCAATTTTCTTTATTTTTTTGTGTGGCATAAGTCTTAAATTTTAACCTGCTATGGTCTTAAAAAGGTCTTAAAAAGTCTTAAATTGAACTTGTTCAAGCCTGCAGACACCCTGAGTGGAAGGTGATGTGGTATCTGACTGAGCTAGGCTTATGGTTAAAAACAGTGAAATATAATAGCCACAGTGATGGCTCATGGCACAATACAAGGAACAATCATCGCAAGAACAGACAAAAGGTCAAAGTCTGGCAAATTGTGATAGAAATACTGTAACTTTAGGCCTATTCATATTAACATTAATTGAACTGTATTGTAATGTCTAAAGATATGACAGGATACAAAATTAGCATTTCTATGCCTTTATTGTTTTAAAGTTTACAGCATTAAGCATAGTTTATGCTTCGTTAAAAAAAAAAAATTAGCCCTAAGGGATATGACTCCATTTCAGAAATTTAACAAAAATGAACATATTATGGCAAATCGTAGCCTAGAATAAAACTGGCCTGAAAAAAAAAACCCAAGCCTTTTAAATCACGGCTAGACAATGACTATTAGCTATATGAGGCTACCCAGTCACATTTCGAAAAACGGAATTAGAAATAAAATCAAAGTGCTTTTAATGATATTGAAGTGCTTAGGCCTATTAGCCCTCGAAGGAAAGGCAGCTTTAGTCTGACTTCCGACCAGAAAAAAAAACTCAGGTATACAGGACAAAAATGTAAACAAACTGTCAGCATATCTTCAACAACATACTCCGCCACAAGTCTCCTAACCTCTTGAGGCTGAAGTAGCATCTCAGAGCGGCAGCACGTTAATTTTGGCTGTTTTGTGATTTTTATCGCCACTCTCATCCTCCGCTTGCTTCCTTGCTAACTTCGTGTTACTATGGCACCTCTGTAAATGTTTAGTTAAATTACTGGTGCTATTTTGGCAAGTGGACAGTTCTTTAGGTTTAGCACACAAAGTGCATTTGGCTATGATGATCTTCACATCCTTATTTTTCACAAACTTAAAGTAATGGGCGTATGCCTATCTGGAGAATGTGCTATCCGGCGTTAGATCAGCTGCAGGTTCACTCATCTCTCTCTTCTGTCTGACTAGCCTAAAGGAAAAGGAAGCGAAACATTTTGCGCGGACGTTTCACCTCTGCTGATCTCGCGGTGATTTTGGCGAATTTGTATGAAGGAAAAAAGCCCCACCACTTCATTCCAGGTTAAAAATGCATTGTAACGCGCGTTACTGACATTTGTACCGAGTAAAATGTTACCAATTTTTTTTCTGTAATGCCTTTCATTACCGTGTTACCGCAAAAAGCAATGCATTACAGTAATTTGTTACTTTTGTAATGCGTTACTCCCAACACTGCTTCTTTTCTTCTTTTGTGAATCTTTGTATTGTCCTGTCATCCGATTTTAATAAAAAGTAATACAAGACATGGTTTTATTTTGAATTCCTATTCCATGTACAGTTAGGTCCATAAATATTTGGACAGAGACAACATTTTTCTAATTTTGGTTCTGTACATTACCACAATGAATTTTGAACAAAACAATTCAGATGCAGTTGAAGTTCAGACTTTCAGCTTTAATTCAGTGGGTTGAACAAAATGATTGCATAAAAATGTGAGGAACTAAAGCATTTTTTAAACACAATCCCTTCATTTCAGGGGCTCAAAAGTAATTGGACAAATTAAATAATTGTAAATAAAATGTTCATTTCTAATACTTGGTTGAAAACCCTTTGTTGGCAATGACTGCCTGAAGTCTTGAACTCATGGACATCACCAGACGCTGTGTTTCCTCCTTTTTAATGCTCTGCGATCATCCACCACTGTTGTCTTCTGTGGGCGTCTTTACTGCACCGGTTTTCAGTTGTTGTTTGTTTGTGGGCCTTTCTGTCTGAAGTTTAGTCTTTAACAAGTGAAATGCATGCTCAATTGGGTTGAGATCAGGTGACTGACTTGGCCATTCAAGAATATTCCACTTCTTTGCTTTAATAAACTCCTGGGGTGCTTTGGCTTTGTTTTGGGTCATTTTCCATCTGTATTATGAAACACCGACCAATCAGTTTGGCTGGATTTGAGCACACAGTGTGTCTCTGAATACCTCAGAATTCATCTGGCTGCTTCTGTCCTGTGTCACATCATCAATAAACACTAGTGACCCAGTGCCACTGGCAGCCATGCATGCCCAAGCCATCACACTGCCTCCGCCGTGTTTTACAGATGTGGTATGCTTTGGATCATGAGCTGTACCACACCTTCGCCTTACTTTTTTCTTGCCATCATTCTGGTAGAGGTTGATCTTGGTTTAATCTGTCCAAAGAATGTTCTTCCAGAACTGTGCTGGCTTTTTAGCAAAGTCCAATCTAGCCTTTTTTTCTTGAGGCTTATGAGTGGCTTGCACTGTGCAGTGAACCCTCTGTATTTACTTTCATGCAGTCTTCTCTTTATGGTAGATTTGGATATTGATACGCCTACCTCCTGGAGAGTGTTGTTCACTTGGTTGGCTGTTGTAAAGGGGTTTCTCTTCACCATGGAAATTATTCTGCGATCATCCACCACTGTTGTCTTCTGTGGGCGTCCAGGTCTTTTTGCATTGATGAGTTCACCAGTGCTTTCTTTCTTTCTCAGGATGTACCAAACTGTAGATTTTGCCACTCCTAATATTGTAGCAATTTCTCAGATGGGTTTTTTCCGTTTTCGCAGTTTAAGGATGGCTTGTTTCACATGCATGGAGAGCTCCTTTGACCGCATGTTTTCTTCACAGCAGAATCTTCCAAATGCAAGCACCACACCTCAAATCAACTCCAGGCCTTTTATCTGCTTAATTGAGAAGGACATAATGAAGGAATTGCCCACACCTGCCCATGAAATAGCCTTTGAGTCAATTGTCCAATTACTTTTGGTCCCTTTAAAAATGGGGTGGCACAGGTTAAGGAGCTGAAACTCCTAAACCCTTCATCCAATTTTAATGTGGATACCCTCAAATAAAAGCTGAAAGTCTGGACTTTGTCCATGTCCATTATATAACTATAACTTGAATATGTTTCAGTAAACAGGTAAAAAAACAAAATTTGTGTCGTGTCCAAATATATATGGACCTAACTGTAGATCCATCATTTTTTTTTTTGTCCGCTAATGTACACTTTTGGGGGGGGGTTTGCTCAAAAGTCTACTCTTTGTAGACTCATGATAATGATAAATTATGGATGACCCCTAAAATGCTCAGCATTATCAACATACTAATATTAAGAAATTGTGTTATGAAATTAGAAAGACCATTAAAGAGTTTTCTAGAGTTATAGTTTGTTCGTAAAAGATCAACTTATTATTTTTTTTTAAAAAGTGCATGTTTTGCACGAAGGTAGGCCTAAAAAAAAAATCTCCCAGCCTTACTTGCCCAATGAGCAAGCAGCACCCAAAGCCCAGAGCTTTATTTTATTTTGGAGAGGACAGAATGCAGTTGATTTATTTTTATTTATTTATTTTTTTTAATATAGGTGAAGCAACATTATTATAAATCCACAAAACCATAACACCAATATATGCACACACATTCAGAAAGAAAAGTTCTAGTAGCAGAGGAATTAATAATTTAGGGTATATTAAGCTGTAGAGTTTTGAAAGAGAATAATGATGATACTGGAGCTTTGTTTCTGTTATCAAAGGAACACAGTCCTGTGCAAAATGTCACTGTAGAACCAGAGTGTAGAAATTAACCTACAGTTCAAGAGAGTTCTACACAAACACACTCAACTTTACAACAACTGCATGCATGTGAAATGGAAATAAATCAGGACAGGAAAAACTATTTTGGATAAAATTATTGTCCTTACACAATGATCAACCTGTGGTATTCAGTTGTTCCTTTGAATTGAGAATTAATGAAAAGGGAACTGAACATTAACCATTTATTGAAATTATTACAAGAATGATAATTACTGTATGACTATAGCTACAACTGGAATGTGCTGATTGTTAGTGTTTGTAATTATGTACCATCCACTGGTAAAATTAAATAAAATCTTACAGTATTGTTTGAAAGTCTAGAGCAAGATGTTATTTTACAAAAAAACACTTCAGATATTGTTTTAACAATCATAAGCATCACTGTATAAATGATAGAGTGCAGATAGCTGTGTAACTAATTGTCCTTGGGGTTGCTGAGACATGGACGAGTGGGAATAAGATCTAGCCCACAGTTCAAGTTAAAGCCCTTTGAGAGTAAATGCTTTGGCTTTCACAACATTATGTTCACAAAAGCTGATTTCGGGAAAAAGTCTTTACACAAAGGTTTTCTTGCTTCTGTAGTTTTTTTTTTTTTTTTTTTTTTTTTTTTTTTTAAACTGTTCTTCTGTGTTGGGACTTTTTGGGGAAAAAGAAGGTATATTCCAACATGTAGCTAACACTAGGCCATAAATTTGCAGTCATTTAGAGGAATTTTGCATGGCTCAGAACCGCTAATAAACTCTCATTTCTATGTATGTCTATCTTTCACTTCTTTCTGACTAAGATTGTCCAAGTAATCTGGTAGTAGAGCTTTTTTTTTAGCTGTAGTTTTCTTCGGACAACAGCACCGGATGGCGGACATCTCCGCTTGGCTTCAGTATGTGAACAGCCAATCAGCTGGTCGCGAATGTGTTTACAATTCTTATGTCACGATTAACAACCAATGGGAGACGCCCTTTGTTGGCTGTCCACCAATCACATAATGCCACAATGGCGGTATGTTGATACAATTTTTATTTTCTAAATATTTAGCATTACGAAATACATGAAACCATCAACAATTTAAAAAATTGTAAAATATATACTGGTTAGAGGTAAGGAACATTATTACAGTAAATCCTCTAATACTGGCCTGTATTCCATTACTGGCCGGGACTCTAATATTGGCCGGTCTCACTGTCGGAGGAGGTAAATAATGGCCGGACTCTAATACAGGCCGGGGCTATAACCAACGATGTTTCTGAGATCATAGTGGCCTTACACAATCGTTCCGATCTGAAAGACAATTGTGATCAGTGGCGCCGCCAGGCGTATGGCCGTACGCACTAGGCGTACCTTGGGGAGAGAGATATTTTTTTTAATTATAATTGTTACCTGAATGCTTTGGCAATGCAACATAATAAGAGAGAGAGAGAGACGTGTGTGTGCCGGCGCATTTGTGTGCTTCAGGAGTGGGCGGGGTGTGCGTGACCAAGAAAGCTCATTGGTCAATGCAGATATACTTTTCTTGCACCACTGAGATTCTCTCCAGTTTTGAGAAACGGAGACAGACAATCGTCAGTAGTCAGAGCTTGTGCGAGAATTTATTGAGAAGCGAGTCAAAAATGAGTAAACGAACCCTGAAACAAACGAGCTTGTTTCAGACTTTTACGAAAAAGTCCAAAAGCAGTGATCCAGGGGTGTCATTTGCTTGCCAGTCCTCTCCAGTATCAGCTAGTAACACGGCACCGGCAGCTTCCACTCCTCCGCAACCTAGCAGCATTACGCTGCAGCTGGATGCTAGCTCAGTTCCTTTGAGGGAATTGCCTTCATCTACCTCTGAGTTTGAAACTAGCCATACATCCAGTGAATTTCATATAAGAACACCTACATCTCCCCATGTCCCTTACGATCAGAAGTAGATGGTTGCTCCACCTTGCTGACAAATGAGCCATCAGATAGCTTTACTAATGAGCCACGAGTCAGCCCGCTATCACTGACATCAGATTTATCAGACATAGGTAAACTTCAACCAGATGCCTTAAAATGTGCACCGGACTCTGTAAAGCTCAATGTCCTACAGAACCGCTTCAAACCAGACAGAGGGTGGGTGGCTCCTTCTACTCTGATTTTCGGTAAACTCAGAAAAATACCCGAGGAGTTTTTCAACGAGTCTATGTACCCCACGTTGCGCTACAGTGTGTGTCAGAGTCGTGCGTGCGGTAGTGCTGAGCAAGTTCACTAGATTCTAATCGAGGCTATAAAGAGTTTATTGTTTATTGTCGTGTGTAGTTCACATATGTTGTTCAAATATCAGCCTGTGTTCATGGAAGGCTATTGTTCAATTTCAAGTTAAAGTTCTATCGTTGTTTTGTGTATAAGCCTATAGATCGACTCTTCATAGAAACTGCAGCACGCAAGCGTTTTTTTTGGGGGGGGGATTACACCGCTAGTGCGTACCTTACAGTTCAGGCACAGGCAGAACAGTTTCCGTTAACTTTTTATCCCATTTTTTCAAAACTTTGTTTTGCAAGTCGGTTTGGCCAAGATTGCAGCCTGTGTTGTCTTTTTTTTTTTCGTATTGCCGTGCAGAAAAATTGCAGCTGCTGGAAAGGATGTCTGAATTACCGGTATTTGTTGATAATGTTCTGTATACCGTTATGGTAACTGTACTTTTTCAATAAATGAACCTATTTTATAGGTTCAAATAGACACAAAATCTCGTTTTTATTCATTCCACTGGTAGTCTGTTTTGCTCAAATAGAAATAGAGGCCTGCCTCTAATTCTGGCCTCCTTCCAATAATGGCCTGGACCAAGATGCACTTGAGTGAAATAAAGGCCCCGGCCTATATTAGAGGATTTACGGTATAACGCCAATCGTGATATAAAAGTTCCAAGTTTGACACTTGCCTGCTTCAACCACGCTGCTGGCACACGATGTCCTTGACCCTCGTCGCCCTTAGCCAATTGGTATAATTACATCATTAGGTGGACCCCTCTGAGCTGAGTACACTGGAAAAAGTACACTCGAACACATGCATACTTTGATGAATTATAACCAAAACAAGGAAATTTGAATGATTTCCTCAAAATATTTTTGTACTTATATATATTGTGTTGATGAATAAAAGTTTTTAATGCATTTCTCGTGAAACGAGACGAGCTACTTTAGACTGGTTCCCTGCTCTTTTAGTGCCTGTGTTGCTTAGGTTGCCAGCACTGACTTTTGTTGTCCGATCGGACGATTACCATTAAAGTTTTGCTTGTCCTTGCACAGACTAGTCGTCTGTGACGATCGGACATGAGGTTTTTCGAGCATTGCACGGTTATCAAAATGAATAACGCATTTAATACAGTATATTGAGACATAATTAACTTATCAGAAAACAACTTGATGGGGTTACTCACTACACAGCTGTTGGGTTACCTGTGGTGGCATGCACGCACAGGACCGAAACCATCAGAAAGCAACTCGATAAGGTTACTCACTACTCAGCTGTTGGGTTTCCTGTGGTGGCAGGCACACACGCACAGGACCGAAACCATCAGAAAACAACTCAATGGGTTTCTTTATGTATCCACACACTATGGCTTGGCCCGCGCAGGAGCTGCACTATAACAATACCCATAAATAAATCAGTCCCCTGCAGTTTGTGGTTGGTGGTCAGACCAGACCGATCACTGTACCTATAGCCCAGGCCTGGCTTCATTGGTATCGATGAGATTGCTTCTGAACCGATTTTTCCAGACCTGAACCTGATCCAATAAAACATCTGACCAATCAGGTAATTGTTTACATGTGACGTTGTCTGAGCACATGCTATTTTTCCTGGATGTATTTGTACATCCTTGTATCAATGGAGGAGAAGCTGGTTATAGAAATGTCAAAAAGGCAAATGTATGGAAGATGTCAAAAAGGAAGATGTATGGAAGATCATCGGCAGTAGAGTGGGTATGACTGGTAAGTGTGTGTATGGTGCGTGGCTGTGCACTCTAAAATCTCTGTAAACCATGCCCATGTTACCCAATACCAGCTGTAGAACATGTTTGTGGGTGGAGCACAGAAGCACGGCAGGCAGTTGTTTGCGTTTGAAGTATTTGTCTTTATTGCTGCTTTTCAGCATAGGACTGAAAAGTTTGCTTCTCTCTCTCTCACACACACACACACACACACACACACACACACACAGGCTAGTATCGAGCCCTCGGCCCCGACCTCCCCTTTTCGCTCTCTTCTTATAGGGCGCGGTCACTGGAGGAGACACAAACGCGTTAATTGACAATAGGTGTAGTGACATGACCACTCACCTTCCCTGACTCCACCCTCCATTCACAGACTGATGCTCGGCCACGCCCCCGCTGCCACAATGTTTTAAAAAAATAAATGTAGAGTGAGAAGCGTCATGTCACGCTGCGAGTTGAGCCATTTTAAACCAAAATTTTAGTGTGCGCAGCCATACACACTACACACACTTTGCCACAAATACTATCTGTGGATCATGTAAAAAAGACTTTGCAGTGAGAGGTCTCATGTCTGATATAATTTCCTATGTGCCCACTGCCAAATAATATATATTTTTTTAATTACTTAAATTAGATTAAAAATAAAACTTGTCACTTTAGTTACACGTGAGTCGGCGCGCTGAGCACCCACCCATTCACAAAAGAATATTAACATGGTAACAGCATCATAATTACTTCCACTCTTTCGGTTTCGATTGGTTTCTCTTTCGCAGTGGGAATGCCCACTGTAAACAGGATAAAATGTCAACTAGGCTACCTGTTTGTGTTAAAGGTTCATTGATTAGCTCTCAAAGCAAAACACAGCAAGGAAGAGCTGCTTGCATGTGTCTTATGTATGTACAGTGTATAGCTGTGTCTGTCATACCACTGACTGTCCAAGTGGGTCTGTTACTCCTGGGAGTGCCAGGAGTCTGAGATTAGCAGTCATCTGTGTGCTGCTGGATTTTATGCACCCAGAGTCTCCTTTTCTTCTTCTTTTGGCTTTGTCTTCTGTGCAAAATGAGCATCAAAAGCAGCTCTTCTTCATTGTCACTGTCAGTCATTGTGTGCGCACACAGCATACAACCGCTACATTTTCCTGTGAAAACCAATAACCGATAGTTGGGATTATAGTTGTGGTGTGACTGCTCCAGACTGGAACTAAATTCAGGTATAGTTATCAGTGTTGTGGGACCGGAGCATAAACAAATAGCCTACAAATACCATCCAATATTTGGAATGATCAGGGTAGTTAAGAGGTTGAAGAAGCTTGGACAAATACATAGACAAGGAATTATTAAGTATGGTATATTTATTGTTTCTAAGGTTTGACAGCATTTGCATCTGCATTAAAATGGTTAGCCTATGCCTCTCTCCTAGCTTTTGCTTCTTTAGTAGAGCTGTTAAGGCCCTATAAACATAAGAATTGTGCACAACATGATAAAAGCATGAAACTTTCAGGGTTTGTTCTCCAGGGCATAACAATTAATTTAAGATCTGGAGGCGCTCTCAGTTTGACCTTGGAGGTCATTTAGAGGTCATCGACCCTTATGTGCAATTTCAATGCACAGGATTAAAAATTGGGGCATTTTATCATACAAGTGTGACAAAAATTGTAATTACATGTGGATTTCCATTTTTCTAGGTCATGAGGGTCCATTTATAGTGATATTACACTTAGAAGTCAAGGTTAAGATGAAGGTCACTCTAAAATATATGATGTGTTATGTCAATTTCAACAACTTTTGTGATTTTGTAACATATTGCCAAGAAGTATATACTTTTGTAATTGTAAAATGACTTCCAAATGAGTGATACAAGTGATACAGGCCTAATGTGAGTATTCTAATCATTGCAGTCTCCAGAACATGCACAAAGGGCAGTACACTTCAATTCTGCCTTTTTGCATTTGCAGTGACCACAACAGCCCTTTTTTCAACCACAATGCAAAAGCTCATAGCACGACTGTGAGGCCTCAGGTAGTGTTGTCCAAAGTGGCTGCCATCCATAGTCACTGTTAACCCATCCCCAGTCTGAAGGACTTGGCAACTGGGGCCTAATAACCAAGGCAAGGTTCCATACATGAGCCTGATACATGGCTCATTTGATGTGTTGTCTCAAAGCAGCTTGTGTAGGGGGGATGTTTTCCAACGATCTTGACTTTCGTGTGAAAAGATGTTTCCGTGCCTCATTGACACCTACACATGCACTTGTTCTGTCATAAATGAGAACAACAAAGCGTTCCAGCTGTGACAAAGACAGGTCGCTCAGTTCTTGTGGCATTTGCAACATTTCGTGAAAAGCCGTGAGACTTCTGGGTACACAAGCCACGTGTCCCAAGCAGTCTTTTTACCACGGCCACAGAATGCTGATGATGTATCACAGCCAGTGAAAGAATTAAATGCGAGCAAAGCATCGCTAGTGGAAGGACCAAGAGCAGCAACCACCTTGTGGATGCCAATATAGCAGAAAGTGCTACCAGTTCCAAAGGCTATCCACATTTCTTCAAGGTCAACTTTCTGAAATGCAGCTACTGCCAAGACGACCACATCTGAATCCACTGTTCTAACTAACACATTCTTAAGTCCCTTTTTAGCAGCATCTGCCACATGAAGGAATAGCCTTGTGTCTGCCTCCTCTTGAGTGCATGGAACCAAATTACTTACATCAGTCAACAGGAGAGCTGAGGACATTTTTTTCGTTTGTGGCATATACTTCTTTGCCAGGAGCTAATGCCATGGCAGCAATTTGAACAGAAAGTGGAACAACTCTGTTTTGTTTTCACTAACAGATAAGAAATCCTTCCAGTTTAATGATTAAATTTATGTAGTTTACCTGGGTATCTATCAGTTACAGTTAATCTGCCATTTCCCAATTTTACGTTATTATCATTACGTTTTTTGTTTATTTCATTCATTTACCTCTATGGGTGTATATTTATGTTTATTTACTTGATTATGCCTTAATACATGCATATTTATACTTACTGTACATTTTTTTAGCAAAATTGCTCCCAAAAACACACCCATTTCAGCTCTCATGCATAGAAATGTCCTATTGATGACCTCTAATTGACCTCCAAGGTCAAACTGAGAGCGTCTCCAGATCTTAAATTAATTGTTATGCCCTCAAGAACAAACCCTGAAAGTTTCATGCTTTTATCATCTTGTGCACGATTCATCTGCTTATCTGCTCTACTACTTGAGCCCATACAAGTGACATCATGGTACAATAGGCTGGTAGAGTTCTATTTGACTAGATCTAGGTGCTTATGGTTCATATAGTTATGGTATTTGGCAGATGCTTTTGTCCAAAGCGACTTACAATATATAAACACTTAATTATTAGTAAACCTGTACAGTAGCTCTACTCTGACAAGGCCTACCTTCCAGCTGATAGCTGCTGCATGACTGCAGGATTTTTCTTTTTTTTTTTTTCTCTGGCTAGGCCCAACCTCAGCCTTTAGGCAAACAAACTCGCCCTCTCTTTTACACATAATTTTGCCCATTTTATTACTGTGTAGATAATTGTATGCCTCCGTGCTTTTGTAGTTTGTAGTTTTGTAGTTCCTTAGCTCCTTGCCATCAATGCCCTCACGACCGTTTTCAAGGAGGAAATCTGCGTCTATACGGTGACGCATAAATGTCTCCGCTATGTCTGCACGCATGCGCAACATCTTCCGTCTTGTCTGATCTGTACATCTGCGCCACTGTTCTGTCAAGTTATCCTACCAAGCCTACTACACATGCGCGAAATCCAGGAGGGTAGGAAAATTTAACAGTAGTTTTGTCCCACCGATCAGCTGGGCTGATAGAAAATCGGTGAGAATTTCACGCATTTGCCGATTTTTATGTTTTGTGCATATTGGTCGAGTCTTTGGCTGAGTCAAATGATTTGTAATGACTTGTTTTGAATAATAAAACGGTCTGTATGAGAACTTGCTAGGATAACTTTATAGAACACCGGTCCGGCTGAGGTACTGTAGTGCTCGAGGGAGGAGCAGGAGCAAGCCGAAACTCTTTTAATCTGCCTTTATTAAGTAACACTCACTCTTGTTTCAGTGAAGAAGAGAAAAGGCAGTGTCCATCTCAGCAAAATAAACCCGTTCGGCTGCTAGTTTTGTTTTCAGTCTCGGGTTTATGGTTTCACGAGCGGCTTGAATAGGCGGCGTGTGCGTGTGTGTAACTTGGCGACACCAAACTGAGGAGCTCCAGCTGGGCGGGTGAGCAGGAAAACACATCTACTGCATTAAAACACAGAGCAGCTTGAAGGTCCGTTGGATCAATGTAATCAGACATGCTCTTACTTTTTTACTTACTTTCTTACTTCCCGGGCTGGCATGTGCAGTATATGACATATGTATGACGTAAACGCGTACCCGACATGAGCAGATCCGAGCAGAGTTTCGCGTATTGGGTAGTTTAGACGGATATGCAACGGGGGCCGTTTTTAACTTATCCACTTTGGAAGGCGTTTTCAATTTTATCCGTTTTTCAGCCTCGGAAACGCCGTCCCCACTTCTGATAAAATATTTAGTCGTTTTTACCCGACAGCGTCCTCGTGTAAACGGGCCCTAAGAATAAAATAATTGACAATGTCAGTGTAGCGGACATCAGGCCACAACTTCATGTTGCCTATCCATTCCGTGAGGGTAGACAGATGGGGCACTTTGATCGTATTATTCCCAGAATATGTCAGAAAATTGGGACCCATGTAACCATCTTTTAGTCATCTTTGATCTTGGCTACCTAGCAGTTAGTGTTGGCTACAAATGTCAATACAGTGAAGTGGAAGAAAGATCCCAGCTTCTGCTATGATGCAGCAATGAAGCATGGGAAAGGTCAGAGTTTGGGAAAGTTGTGGATAGAATGTTAAATTATTGAAATTCCACCATTCATATTGATTTGTTATTGAGGTAGATAGAGAGTGTGAGTCATGGAGAGTAAAGTGAAAGAAATATAGATTAATATTAGGAAGGTAATAAAGACATGGATGGGGGGGCGAGAGAGAGAAAGAAGTGAAATGGATAGGGAAGTTGAATTTTAAGTTGGATGTTAACCCTCTAAAGCCCATGTCGATAAAGAAATGCCTGGATGTAGTTTTATATTTTTGCCAATTCTGAACTACTTATTTCAGTCAGTATCAAGTGTTATACATCATATTCTACAGGGATGGTGCTAGCTGTGCTCACTCTAGGACCCAAATTGTTTTAGCGAAAAGTGCTAAAGACTCAAATTTTTCTTTAGCAATTTGCAATTTCGCTTAGCAAGAAATGCTAAAAGAACAATTTTCTTTTTAGCAAAGTAACTTTTTTAGCAAGATATGTTATACTTCTAAATTTTTCTTGCACTGACATAATATTGAAAAGTTAATTATTGTAGTTTGTTGGTGTTTCAATAGTGTTTGCAAGCTTGTTTCCTGCCTTTGTCTTTCCATGTTCTTGATTTATGTTCATAGCATGCTTATTTATTCTTGAATCCTCTTATTTTGATCATTTCATCAACTGTATATATGTAATGAAATTGTGTGTTTAATTTAACCCGCTTAATCTGGTTTACGGAGTCCATATTTTTCATTATTATATCTAACATCTGGTGTGATGTGCTTTGCATTCTTTGCTCTCTATGCACCTTTTAGCCCTTAGGGCCTCTGCATGCTCTTGCGACAAGGCTTTCGCAGATAGCTTTTCACAGACAGTTGTAATTTATCGTTGAGCGGGGAGTAATAGGCGTGCGCGATGTTATTCACCGCCACAATGCAAGGGGGGGGGGGGGGGGGGCGAAGTTGCGAAATCGCTAGGAGTAGTTGGTGGGTGTGGTTAGTGGAGTGTTTATCCTCCGGTTACTTATAATGACTAGAACTGGAGTCGTATAGATGTACGTACTTCCTCACTTCCTCGATCAACCGCTCTTCGTGCTGCTCCATCTTCGCTCGTGTTTTTAAAAATGGCGGTCATGAAAACAAACCAAACCGGGAAAGTAGGGAAGCGGAAGTGCGTGTACAGCGGATGTAGAGTGGACCAATCAGAGCCCTCTTGTCTGCGACACTGTCTGCGAGGCTTCTGCGGTGGTCACAATTTTTGGGTGGTGCGCGCAGAGCGTCTGCGAAGGTGGGGGGGGCTACGCAGACGCCATCTGCGAGGACTGCGTTGTCAGCATAAATTGGCCTTTAGTCACCCTCTATAGTATGCTGACTGGCCTGTGTGGGTATGTGTGTGTGTGTGTGTGTGTATAATTGGGATCCATGTGTGTGTTTAGGGGGAGGGGGGTGTCTTTATGGGTAGGATGAAGGGAGCTCAGGGAGTTAAAATCAATGGTTGTTTCTTATAAATTAATCTCATAACCCAAATATAACGATATTCACCATTAATTTCTCAAGTGAAACTTGCAGTCAAAACTTTGAACCATGTGCGTCAAAACGCTCTGAAAACAAGGTACACTTGGTCGATATATCCTGGTTCATCTGAGAGTTCTTCCAAAGTTCTGTCAGGGTTGATATGTAGAAAATACGTCTTTAGAACGGTTATATCGTGTCTTTATCCCTAACTGAGAAAGCTAACAGAATATTCTAATATGTTATCTCACTTTTTAGATAAGTTTTTGTCATACGTAAAGTTGGATAATTTATTTTAAACAAACCTCGCTATAATCTTGTTCACTAATGAGTGAGAATTGGCGACATTATCAGCGCAACTCGGAAATTGATCATTTTATATGTAAGGTCCGATGCTATTGGAAGACGTAATTTGCGGTCAACCAATAAGAAGCTTCGAAACTCGGGGGCGTTGGTTATAAATCAAAACATCGAAGATGGACACGAAAGGCAGGGCCTGAATTTCATTTTTCAGAATGGGAGGGGAATTCCCCCCCCTTAGTGACTCAAATGGGGGGGATTTATACAGTTTGTGGGGAACGCTACTTGTGGGCTTAAATAGCTTAGGTCTTCTGCCACTACTCAGATTGAAGATCTCTACAGTATGTAACCTTTTGTCACCATTTGAGGTATCCTTTTTAGTAGACTTTTCATTTTGATATCTCCAAATTTGGATAGCATTGTCAGACAAAGGGTGGATAAATGCAAGTATTATTCCCACCAGCCGTCTAAGATATGGACTGTTCAGTTTCGGGTGGAGGGTAGAAAACCACCACAAAATGAAAGAGATCCTTTACAGCATGACATTGCTGACTGACTGTTATGCTATCAAACACCAATAGCCTTTTTCTAGCAGTGCGAGTAAGGCTTTAGGAAGAGTTTGGAAGGTTGTGTGCCTTTTAGTTAAGCTAATTTTACAACCTCCTTAGTGTTGCTTTACACAGCTGCTTCTTCCTCATCTTCATGCACTATTCTTTAAGTGTCACTGCTTCGTTTAAAGGTGGGGTACGATATTTTTTTCAGGAGTATTTTTTACCAAATTGCTTGAAAAGCTCCTCACACCCATGTTGCAAGCAGTACAATAGAAGGTTTGACCCAAAAACGAAATATTTTAATTCAGTCTACAGTGTAAAATAAAGGAAAAACGCCATCCAATCCTATCGAGGTACCACCTCAAAATTATTGGATACTGACACGTCAATCAGACTGAAGCCCGCGAGCAGCCCGTCCCGTGTGTGTGTGTGAGAGAGAGAGCGAGCAGCCCCAACCCGCGCACTGCGAGCAGAGTGTCACAGGATTTTCTCAGTGTGCTCCCTCCAAACAACGGGGATTTACACGAAAACGGAAGGATATATTCACAAAATTCTTTCACAGTGAGTGCCACAAGGCTCTCCTGAATACACTGATGTAATTGTTTTGTCTGCAGTGTAAAAAAAAAAATGAGGTCACTAGAGTGAGTTAAAAACGAGTGACTTTTCTGCCAAGTTTATAATGGCAGTCTATGGGGCTGCGTGGCTGTCCTCTCCTCACTTTCAGGCTTCTCATTCAAAAACTGCAAGTCCTATCGTGTAGGTAGACACATTGTGTGAATCAGGACAAGTGTGGCTACTACTTTTGAGAAAATTATGTGTGGAGTGAAAATTGGGGCTGAAAACACAGTTTAAATGAGAGTTTGAGCTATTTTTCCAAGCTCTCTACACTCTCCACTGGTGTGTAACGCAATAGACACCCATTATAAAGCCTGATTTTCTCAGGCTTTATAAGGGGGAGGAGGGGTGGAGACGCGGGGGGTGGGAGCATGGCGAGGGCAGGCGTGTTTCTTTTCAAAATATGGCTTGCGGGAACCGTTATTCCAAAATCTCGTACCCCACCTTTAATTATAAAAAAAGAAAAAAAATCAGTCTGTTCTTAATAGCACTCAATGAATTTATTGACCCAACAAGTCTAACTTAAAATCTAACTTAAACCAGTCTGCTGGCTTTTCAGGATTCTCTTAACTATGTTTGTGTTATTTGTCTCTTCTTTTAGTGGCCATGTCTTTAATCAGTGACCTTTGCTTTTTACTTTTATAACATTTTTATATCTTTTTTATCAACTTTTATATCATTTTTCTTTTCTCATGTCTGATCTGATCATCCCTGTCCTCTGTTTAATATCTACAATTAAAATAAGAAAACACTATCAAACTGTTCTTAACACTGAATGAATTTACAAACTTTGTCCACATATGGAACGTTAACATGACAACAGTCTTTGTTGACTTTTCAGGATTCTCTTATACCATATAGCCCTGTCTCCTGTGTCATATGCCATCTTTAATTTAAAAAAAATCAAATTGTTCTCAACACTGAACAATTCATCTTTGCTGAGTGCAGGATTCTTGTACATATGTAGTCTTTCCTACTCTTTCTCCTAGTGGTCATCCCTTTTGTCAGCATCAGTGTCCTTTGCTTTTCCTTGTAAATACTTTTTTCTTCTAGCCATGCTCTGATCTAATCCCCTTTGCAATGTCGACGTTAATGTTAGCTGTCTCGTCCTGTGTATTCTCAGCAGTATTCTCAACGGTATCACTCACACCGCTATTACCACCATCGGATTCAGGAGTTTTCCTCTTAGCAGGGGAAACTTCTGCAACTGCACTTGTACGTTTTAGCCAGCGGTCCATGTGTTTTACAGCGAAAGTCCGAGAGAGGAAGAGTGCGCGCGCTGTATCTGTGTGTGTGTGAACTGTCTGTGTCTGCTGTTTTTTTCTGAGTAGGCTACGGGGGGAGAGGGGGGTCAGTCAGCAAAAGGAGGGTTAAATTCAAGTAACCTTGAGAACAGAAGGTAGTCGCGCATTCACACTGATCCATTACAGTGTTTCCCCTAGAAAATGTTTGAAGGTGTGATGGCAAGACCTGCACTCAGACATCCCACCCCAGTACGAGGATAAAAACAGCCAACAGCACAGAAGGCTATACATAGATTAATCCATCGGTCATGACTTTAGCCCACAACATGCCAGCACATAACTGCGCAGAATAAAATGCTAAAACAGCCAACAGTACACAACAAAAGCACCTCGGTAGTAGGCTAACTCAACTTGAACAACTTGCTTGTATCAGTACCAATGCAGTATAGAAACATTGAAAACAGAGGAAGCAGTGCACTCAGCGGTGCTAATAGAAGTAACCAATGACTTACCCTTAAAACTTCCCAAAGGCCTGCCTGCGTCTGTCATTGGCCTGCATGAACTCCTTTGCGATGGCTGTCATGTCAGTTTGTTCCAGAATGTCACGGTGAATATGGCAGTTCATCAAGTCATTCAGTCTCTTTTGTGTCATTGTGGATCGGAGGTATGATTTCAGTTGATGAAGTGTGGAAAACAAACGCTCTGCTGATGCCGAGGGCACGAAGGCCAAAAGCCAGGGCACCGAGGCCATAAAATAAAACAATGATTTTAAGTTCATGTCTATAACGAATTTAATTTAAGGACTAATGACTCTTCTGAGGAAGATTGGAGTCCCGGTCAAAACTATCAAGCAGGTAAAGAAACATCTACAATATTATGTCTGAAGATAAGAAAATATTGAACACATCTAAACTTATCAATCCATCACTCACTTCAAAAATTGTAAAACTTATTAAACCTATATCCTCCCATAATTTCTGTTCAATTGACACCGAATGTGCAAGAGCATCTTCAGACTGTACTACTATGCAGATTTTTGATTAATCAAAACTGAGCCTGGAGTACATCAAAATGTTTGACTGTAAATGGAACATATACTAGCATGCAGGCTACTGATTAACCCATAAGAGCCCAGACCGATTTCTCGATCAAGGAAAATTATTGAGGAAATAAAATGAACTAAATAGGCGACAAAGAAAACATCTCTGACCTTTTATTTTTTAAAATAGCACTTTCATGTCTCAAGATCTGAAATATTAAATTGCAAATTTGCAGAACACTGCAACACTATTACACTGTTAACCCAAAAGTTCATTCTATGCAAACAGTTTGAGTAAATACCACTTTTAAAGATTAGTTTTATTGCATTACTTACAGTATGAGTATATGAAGAGTATATGAGACAGTCATTGGGTGTACTCATTTTTGTAATTTAAACAAACTTAAACTATCATGTTTTACCTCAGGCCACAGTGCTGCCCTGTTGTGATTGGCTCAAAACTCAAGACAAGTTGAGTTGACTGCTACAGAGGAAGTTGCGCCATTTTCTAATTTATACAGAGCAATTTAAGGTCTTTGCACTTTTGACAGCAAGCTAATTAGCATGTTACCGGCTACAGTCGAGTCGGTACTCAGCACGTTAAAAGTGGGTCAACGTTGTAACGACATAACGTTACTGTACAAGCAATGCTTATTTAACGGTAACAAACTTAAGCCCTATATGTTGAAACTCCTCTCTTATTCGTTCGTTAATTTATCACACAGTCTTACCTCAGTCAACTTCTTCCCTCCTTCTGTGAAAATTCAACGTCAGACGCGGACACAAGTGGGCAGGGGATGCGTTTGATCCAAGTCTCCTGATTGGCTGGTGGTAGATTGGTGGGCGGGGGATGCGTTTGATTAAGTCTCCTGATTGGCTGGTGATAGATTGGTGTCATTATAGCACGTCGGAGCGGTTCCTGCCAGGCTCGAGTCCGCTCAACGTCAAAAAATATTGGTTTAGCCTATTTTTTTTTAAATAGGACTGCCTAGGGGTGCTACGGAATTCCTGAAGGTGCGGCGGCAAAAATCAAGGTGCGGCGGCCCACCGCAGCCAATTGTACATAGCGGAAACCCTGCATTATTAGATTGACGTTGTCAGGCAATGCAGTAATGTGTGCGGGAATCTCTCGCATTAGAATCGTTAAAGGTGCGGGAATTTAAAAAAATATGCGCAATACCCGCAATCCCGTGCCCAAATTCAGGCCCTGAAAGGTACTGTTTATCTTGAGAAATCGCAATTGTTTGATGGATTTTGCTTAAACTTTAAATGACTTTCGCATAAAATGCGAATACAGATGATTTTCTTTTCGCAAATTGGAATAAAACTTCGCAATTTGTGGACGTGCGAGCAGCTAGCGTGAGCCCAGGCTAGGATTTTTCATTCTGGGTCCAGGTACCCACATGACCGGCCAAATTGGGGTCCATGGCATTTTTTTTGTGGGGCCCAAATATATATATATATATATATATATATATATATATATATATATATATATATATATATATATAAAACGGTCAGAGAGAGAGGAAAAATATATATATATATATATATATATATATATATATATATATATATATATATATATATATGCCATCAAACACCAATAGCCTTATATATAAATATATATATATTCTGCCATACAGTTGCAACAACGACTGTAGCAACGATCTTGCCATTTTTTTCCACTGACGTTTCATAAAGTTAAAGGTTTTTCAGTCATTCTTTGCGAGTGGTTAACCTGGAATAGAACATTTCTATGTTCTATTCCAGGTTAACCACTCGCAAAGAATGACTGACTGAAAAACCTTTAACTCTATGGAACGTCAGTGGAAAAAAATGGCACTTTTACTGATGTTGCAGATTGTTGTTTATCATGCAGTATCTGCCCTATTCCCGGGCAAACAAAGAAACAGCCATGACAGTTAATAATGAAAATTGAGACACACCCATTTACAAAATATGGATGAGTCACGGAATACGGATTCATGGAAAATTTAATCAAGTATAGCATGGCTCTTTTAATCATGGATATGTGATGTTTTCCGTGAATATCAATAATTAAAATTAAATAGTAAACTAATAAACATACAAATGCAAGTCAAATATTTTATAATGAACTTCGGCAGTCCAAATGTTTAATTGTTCTCAACCTCTTTTTTTCTTTTTTTTTTTTTTAAACTGAGTTTACAATGCTGGCATCTCAGATGGAACCATTTCCTGCATTTTGTACAATTAAATCGATATTCTGGCGTTCTGCATGTGCACTAAAGTTTTATTTCACATTTACTAGATAGAAATTGTGAAAAAAAACTCCTCTAATGATGCATCTTCTCAGATGTTGTCTCACAGCTTTGTGGTCATAATCTCTGACAATCCACTAAAACAAATTTCTACAGTGTTTATCGCATACACATCACAGCCACTGGCATTTGGTTATACGTCTGAGTTCATGAAATGTACAATTATTTTAGATTCCAGAGAATGCATTATGTTGGCAATACTCATTTGAACTGAATAAGAGATGGAATTTGTCAATTCGATCCATGTTGTTGTTTTTACTGTCTCCTCAACGTTTTTAATGACAGAAGGCTTTGGTCTTATGGATATTTTTGTTTGCTTTTTGCTGTTTCCATGTGCCTTTGGTTGAGAGATAGATTAATCACTGATGTAATGCAACACTACAATGTTCTTAAAGTTTGGCGACAGCGGGGTATAAACTTTTTTGAAAATGCTTGTCCATTACTCTTTTCCCATTTTTGTTTTGATATATGGGTTTCTTCACAAGAAAAACTGAAGAAAAAAATAGAATAAGACGTCATTGTTCTGTAGACTTGTAGCAATGCTCGTAAAATTACCCATCCATAATACATCTGTATGAAATCCGTAACCAAGCCATAATATACTTAAACGTCTGTGACGCTTGTGTTTAAAATCTGTATTTTTTTTCTGTGATCCCTAGTCTGTGACTCGTCCGTATTTTGTCAACCACTTTGAGAAAACTGCAGTCAATACGATCTCTCAAACGATTAAAAATTAATTTTATACCAGCAGATTGCATTACATCGAAAAACTGAAACAAGCAGGCATTGCTGATCCATTATAATTTACCCACATATGTATTTATTTATTCTGCCTATTGCGCTCTCTCTCTGTCTCTCTCCCCCCTCTGTGCACGCGCACATTCACTACTTCAGATGGATTAAATGCAGAGGAGGAATTTGGCTGTGCTTGAGTATACATGTGATAAAAATCAAAAATAAAGGTGGTTTCTTCTTAATTTACCCACAAATGTTTATTCCACTTGAAAAGTGTTTAGCAAACCAGCTACCGGATTTGGGATACTACGACATCCTGGATGATTTAGTATTGGGTGGCACGGTTGTGTAGTGGTTATCACTGTCGCCTCGCAGCAAGAATGTTCTGGGTTCAAGCCCAGTGGCTGACGGGGGTCCTTTCTTTGTGGAGTTTGCATGTTCTCCCCGTGTCTGCATGGGTTTCCTCTTGGTGCTCCGGTTTCCCCCACAGTTCAAAGACAAGCAGTTAGGTTAACATGGGGCGACCTTAGGCTGACGTGCCCTTGAGCAAGGTATTGTAGTAATCCCCGATGTGGGTGGAGCACAGAAGCACAGCAGGCGAGAGTTTGTGTTTACACACGCACTTTATTCGGCTTTTCTTTCTTTCTTTCTTTCTTTCTTTCACTCATGCACGCGCACACGTGTTATGGTCGGGGAGCGAATTCCTCTTCTCTCCTCTCCCCCTCCCTTTATACTCCATCCCTGCAACACACACACACTGACATCAGGTGTAATGACCTAGCCACTTACCTTCCCTGACCCCGCCCTCCATTCACAGACTGCTGCTTGGCCACGCCCCCGCTGCTACATACCCCCACCTCCCGACTCAGGCCGGGGAGCCGTCTGGCCTGAAGCTGACTCCCCCCCCGACGGGACAGGAAGTCCGCCACCATCATCTGTGCCCCCGGCCTGTGGATCACCTCGAACTTAAATGGCTGGAGAGCGAGATACCAACGGGTGATCCGCGCATTGGCATCCTTCATGCGGTGGAGCCACTGGAGGGGTGCGTGGTCCGAACAGAGAGTGAAAGGGCGTCCCAGCAGGTAGTATCGGAGGGCGAGGACCGCCCACTTGATGGCGAGACACTCCTTTTCAATTGTGCTGTGCTTGCTTTCGCACACCGACAGCTTTCGGCTGATGTACAGCACCGGGCGCTCCTCACCCTCCACCTCCTGGGACAGAACGGCCCCCAGCCCCCTGTCCGATGCATCAGTCTGCAAAATAAAGGGGAGAGAGAAATCAGGGGAGTGTAAAAGTGGCCCCCCACACAGTGCAGCTTTTACTTCAGAGAAGGCCTGTTGGCATTGCTCCGTCCACTGGAACGGATCTGGAGCCCCCTTTTTAGTGAGGTCGGTTAGCGGGCTGGTGACAGCCGAATAGTTAGGTATAAACCTACGATAATAGCCAGCCAGCCCCAAGAACCGCCTCACCTCCTTTTTGGTCTTGGGCCTCGGGCACGCCGCAATTGCTGCAGTCTTGTTAATTTGGGGACGCACCTGCCCATGACCCAAGTGGAACCCCAGATACCGTACTTCCACCCGCCCAACTGCACACTTGTTCGGGTTAGCTGTGAGGCCCGCTCGCCTCAGCGACTTTAGAACAGTCCTCAGGTGTTCCAAGTGCCGTGGCCAATCATGACTGTAGATTATTGTCATCTAGATAGGCGGCCGGGTAGGCAGCATGAGGGCGGAGGACCCTGTCCATAAGCCGCTGGAATGTAGCGGGCGCCCCAAATAACCCAAAGGGGAGCGTGACAAATTGGTGTAAACCAAATGGTGTGGAAAAGGCCATTTTCTCTCGGGATAGAGGAGTCAAGGGGATCTGCCAATATCCCTTGGTTAGATCCAGTGTCGAATAAAAGCGAGCAGCGCCTAACCCAAGGGTGTCCAAACTGATCCATGAAGGGCCGTGTGGCTGCAGGTTTTCATTCCAGCCATGCAGCAGCACACCTGATTTGGCTTATTCAATCAACTGACACACCCACCCTTTAATCAAGGGTGGGTGTGGCTGCAAGTATTTGACTGTGTGAAGACAGTTCAGTTGATTGAATGAGCCAAGTCAGGTGTGCTGCTGCATGGCTGGAATGAAAACCTGCAGCCACATGGCCCTTCGTGGATCAGTTTGGACACCCCTGGTCTAACCGATCAAGCAACTCATCAATGCGAGGCATTGGGTACGCGTCAAATTTAGACATCACGTTGACCTTTCTATAGTCCACACAGAACCGGACCAACCCATCAGTCTTGGGAACCAGGACCACTGGGCTGCTCCAGTCACTGTGGGACTCCTTGATTATGCCCATTTCGAGCATGGCCTTGAGTTCATCCCGAACCACCTTTTTCTTGTGTTTGGGCAAGCGGTAAGGGTGGCTACGCACTACCACCCCCGGGGGCGTTTCGATGTGGTGTTCTATCAGGTGGGTACGACCCGGAAGGGGTGAGAACACGTCGGAAAATTCCTTCTGCAACTTGGCTACCTCCGTGAGTTGGATCGGCGAGAGGTGGTCTGCACAAGGGACCGGAGTGGCCTGAGATGTTATCTTTTTTACCTCCGGCCCCAGCTCCGCCTTCTCTGGGACTGCCAACGCCATGGGGACCCCCTCATTCCAGCATTTTAAAAGGTTAAGGTGGTAGACTTGCAGTGCCCCGCCCCTATCCGTTCGCTTTACTTCATAGTTGACGTCCCCAACTCGTCGTGTGACCTCGAAGGGCCCTT
The DNA here is from genome assembly GCF_027579695.1 of Neoarius graeffei. Taxonomy (NCBI): domain Eukaryota; kingdom Metazoa; phylum Chordata; class Actinopteri; order Siluriformes; family Ariidae; genus Neoarius; species Neoarius graeffei. The sequence continues at coordinate 17,090,395 of NC_083575.1, read as the reverse complement.
GCCACTTGGCGACTAATTTAGAACTCGACGTGGGCAATAATACGAGTACTTTTTCTCCCGGCATGAATTCTCTAAGGCGCGTGCCCCTGTCATACAGCCGGCTTTGACGTTCTTGTGCCTGCCGTAAATTCTCCTGGGTTAATTGCGTGAGGGTGTGGAATTTTGCGCGCAGGTCAAGAACGTACTGGATTTCATTTTTACTCTGTGAAGGTCCCTCCTCCCAATTTTCCCGCAGCACATCCAGAATGCCACGCGGCTTACGCCCATATAATCATTCAAAGGGAGAAAACCCTGTGGAGGCTTGCGGGACCTCTCGTACTGCGAACAACGGGTTCGAGCCACTTATCCCAGTTACGCGCATCTTCACTAATGAATTTCTGGATTATGTTTTTGAGTGTCTGGTTGAATCGCTTGACTAATTCATCCGTTTGTGGGTGATAGATACTGGTGCGGATAGACTTAATCCCCAGTAACCCATACAGCTCGCGCAGTGTGCGTGACATAAACGAGGTGCCTTGGTCTGTCAGGATTTCTTTCGGAATCCCGACCCGGGAGATAATGCAGAAGAGTGCTTCCGCAATACTGCGTGCTGAGATATTGCAGAGAGGCACTGCCTCCGGATATCGCGTTGCATAGTCCACTAGATAAAATAAAATAAAATAAAGCGATATCCCCGTGCTGACCGATCTAATGGCCCGACGAGATCCATCCCAATTCGCTCAAACGGGGTCTCGATTAGAGGAAGAGGGCGCAACGGCGCTTTTGGAGTGGCCGCGGGATTTACTAATTGGCATTCACGGCACGCCGCACACCACCGACGGACATCCCCGCGAATCCTTGGCCAATAGAACCGGGCCATTATTCGGGCTAGTGTTTTGTCTTGCCCCAAGTGTCCGGCCATGGGATTAAAGTGAGCCGCATGGAATACGAGTTCCCTATGGCTCTTTGGGATTAACAACTGGGTTACTCGTTCCTTAGTTTGAGTGTCCTGCATCACTCGGTACAATCTATCTTTCATAATGGCAAAATGGGGGAAGGTTGGTGCCGCGCTTGGCTGAAGAGTTTGACCATCGATTACTCTCACTTGGTCAAACGCATGCCGCAGAGTCTCGTCTCGCGACTGCTCTAACGGGAAATCCCCAAGGGACTCCCCGAGAGAGGGAGGAGGAGCGAGGTGCTCCTCACTCTGATGCGGTATCGACGTGGACGGCTCTGCGACAGCTTCTCCAGCCAATGCCACACCAGGATCTTCCCGTGACCTACTAGGGCAGGACCCACTACGTGTTAAATACTCCATTAATTCTTTAAATCCCAGCCAGTCAGTACCCAAGATCAACGAGTGGGTAAGGCGAGGATTAACCGCTGCCTTCATTTTATGCGTTTGACCCTGGAATAGAATCTGGACCGACACTAGAGGGTAATGGTGAACATCCCCGTGCACACACAACACCTTCACTGCTTGTGCTCCCCCCAATGCCTCACCTTGCACCAGGCGTTGGTGAATTGAGGTCTGATTGCAACCGGAATCCACCAAAGCGTGATATGTATCCCCTTGAATACTCACCGGTACACGATACGTTCTGCCCCGATCAGGGGTGGTTTCTGGCACGTCGGGGATCCGGATGACAGCCCCCACCTCCCTTGCGGGGCTCTGACTCGGGAGACGCTCCGATTCCCTGCCGCGCCAGCACACCGGCCCAGGCTTTCCTTCTGCACAGGTGTTACGGGTGTCACTCACCTGAGGGGAAGACAACACAGACACAGAAGAGGGAGATGGGAGGACACCACGGGTGTGACAGGCCGGCTGGGGAGGAGCCAGCCGCCGCCTCCATGGCAGGGGAACAGGGTGGGGAGGGGGACAAGAGACGGGGGGGAAGAGAGAAGAGAATCGAGGGGAGACGCCTCGTCTGCCTGCCATCGGGGCCGCCTCCAGATGGTCCTCCGCCAGCTCGATGGCTCATTCCAGCGACGCCGGGCAGTGACACTGGACCCATTCCGCCATTCTTTCCGGAAATTGAGAGATGAATTGCTCCAGTGCCACCAGATCAATGATCTCCTCGGCGTTGTGGTCTTCCACCCTCAGCCACCGCCGGTAGGCGTCCCGGAGTTGCTGGCCGAATGCAAACGGCCGGCTGACCTCCTCCAGTGTCAGCGTCCGGAAGCGCTGACGGTGTTGCTCCGGGGAGCGGCCAAGCCGCTGCAGGATAGCTTTCCTCAGGTCCGTATAGACCAGCCGGCTGTCAGCAGGGAGCTGCTGCACTGCGAGCTGCGCTTCGCCAGTCAGGAGCGGGAGGAGGCGCGCCGCGCGCTGCTCCAGCGGCCACCCCCACGCCTCGGTTGCTTGCTCAAAGACAGCGAGGAACGCTTCCGGATCGTCCTGCGGTCCCATCTTCGTGAGGGTGGCGGCAGCGGTGGCCGGCGGCCCTGCTAACGTGAGCCGGTGCTGGAACGCCTGGCGATCTTCCTGCTGGGCCAGCATCAAGGCTTCGAAGCGCTGCTGCTGCTCCTTCCGGAGGGTGATCAGCTCTTGATGCTGGTTCTGCTGGGCGGTAGCGAGGGCAAGGATGAGGTCTTTGAACGGGGAGGACTCCATGGGGTGGTTCCCTTCTGTGCGTCCCAGGTTTCGGCACCACTGTAGTAATCCCCGATGTGGGTGGAGCACAGAAGCATGGCAGGCGAGAGTTTGTGTTTACACACACGCACTTTATTCGGCTTTTCAGCTTGCTTTCATTCATTCATTCATTCACGCACGCACGCACACGTGTTATGGTCGGGGAGCGAATTCCTCTTCTTTCCTCTCCCCCTCCCTTTATACTCCATTCCTGCAACACACACACACACACACACACACACACACACACAAATTGACATCAGGTGTAATGACCTAGCCACTTACCTTCCCTGACCCCGCCCTCCATTCACAGACTGCTGCTTGGCCACGCCTCCGCTGCCACAGGTATCTAACCCCTAACTGCTCCCCGGGCGCTGTAGTATGGCTGCCCAGTGCTCTGGGTGTGTGTGTGTGTTCACTGCTTCAGATGGGTTAAATGCAGAGGATAAATTTCACTGTGCTCGAGTGTGCATGTGACAAAGGCTTATTATTATTTGGGACTTCTAAATACACTGGAGATGCTAAAGGCGTACAAAAGTATGCCTACCAATATTTCGAGGCAGATTTCCTATACGACAAAGTTGTGGGGAAATTTCCGATAAAGGAAAATACCTTAGTTTTCACATGACGTCACAGAGTCGGGGATTCCCTAGTGGCGGCCATCTTGCGGGTCAAGCTTACTGTACGGGTCACTGAGCACACATTGTAACGCGCGAGTACAAAGTCTTCAAAAGAACCCAAGCAGGCTATTTAAAGCTAGCAATGGTGCACACCTGTTGTATTCACGGCTGTCGTAATAGGTCAGATGATGACGTCAAGCGGAGCTTTTATGGAATTCCCACTGTACGGGAGCACGAAGGCGAGCAAACAAAGAAACTCAGCATACAAAGGAGAAATCTATGGCTTGCGAGAATCAACCACAAGGATTATCAGCCTTCCAAACACAGCAAAGTCTGGTCCGATCATTTTATAAGTGGTAAGTTGTTTAAATAAACAATCAATTGTGTTTAAGTTTGTTTTTGGAAACCAAAACATCGTGTAAACAATCTCTGGAGAATGCCTAACTGGAACCGCTGAGTGTACGTTTACATTGTAATTTACACTTGATATCGCTCGTTTGTCACGTTTCTATTTGAAACTTGTCACTTCACCCACGCAAGGGTCATTTTTGAAAAAAATTTAGGTCTATTCTGTATGATTTGATTTGTGCTTGGGATGCAAACAGTGCGCCTTTTGGCGGATGCCGCCTGAATCGCGCAGATCCGATTTTTTTTTTTTTTAGGGGGGGCGTTGGAGTGTCTGATTATAATTTCAAAGTAAATTCTGTATTAAAATTACTAAATAAGCAAATCCATTACAGTCCATGAAACAGGAAGTATAAGGATGAGAAAAAAAAACAGTTTAAATCGCAAAGCTGCGCACATTTGCGCAGCCCGACTGCGAAAAAGGCAGCATCCGACAAAAGGCGCGCTGTGAATATATAAAGTTGTATATATCAGACAGCCTTTAAAGTTTGATGAAGTCAGTTTCAGGCTTTGGAGCAGGCTTTGGCAGTTTCAGGCTTTGGCAGCCCTGCATAGTCACTTGAAAATGCATCTTTGTCCACTTCGTAGGGGTCAGTTCCCCCAATCAAGGCCAGTTTGGCTGCATACCGTTGTCGTGAGATGTCGTCTAATGTATCTATATACTTCTGTTTGCTTGATTTTGCCGACATTGATCTTTATTTTAGAAAACTGACTATGTAACTTCATAAATTCGTCCGAGATAACGTAGCCGGTAATGGCAATGGTCTGTTTTGTTTGCCCCACAAGATGGCGGCTGGAGGGCGTTCCCCGGAATGCCGTGACGTCAGTGAAAACTATTATGACACAATTAAGCTCAAACATGGACTTCTAATAGTAATAAACAAGCCAGGGCTTAGATCGAACATATTTTATGGTGTTTGGCTGAGTCCACATTATCAGTACGTAACAAACATGCTGCTAATCTAGCCAAGCATTAGGTCTAATAAAATATATTGCGTGCAAAGCCAGATATATTTTTAACATTGCAGAGCTTTCACATTAACCTGATATAAAATGTTCTCCCCACACACAGGAATGTTTTGCTGGCATCCAGTTTAACTGCAGCTCACCATTTTTCTCGTCTTTCTGGGTTTGCTGGGAAGCGGTGAAAAGTTAAACCAGGCTTATCTCCATGTCTCTTATTAAATCCAAAAGCACTACAAGTCTCTGTCAGTGTTCTTTTAGATGTAACTGCTACAAGGATATCTAGATGCGGTGAGTGTGGCTTACCCACGTACACTTGTGCCGGTCATTGTCAAACACAAAGCTCACCAGGCAATATGGCTGCATAAACAAATCCGCAGTGCAATGACCTGTCACGTGATCTTTTTGTTCTGTTCACGTTTGCTTTGTTTGTTAAGCAACATAACAGATTTGCCAAGGCATTCGGGAAAAATTCAAGTAGCAGCCATGTCCCAGGACACACTAAAATTCTGAAAATGCCTTTTTTTTTCCTTCTCATTTTTGTGCGTAAAAATGCACAATTTCTGCATTAATGCAATCCCTGTTCTAGTGCAGTGCAAAGTCCCGATCATGCATTACCTTTATGTGAGAACTCAATATTTGACATAAAAACCGCTTGATGAAAAAGATTGTGTTTTATTGAATAACTCTGTCATCAGTCAGTCAGTGACCCCCCCCCCCCCCCCCCCCCAAAAAAAAAAACACCATACAAGCACCATTCAAGATGCTTTGAAAAGTGGAGAACCTCACGGTTCAGATACAATTTAAAGTTCATCTCGATCATAAATGGCTCAAAAGTTATTTAAAGTTTTGTACAACAAATCTATTATGCATTGTGCCGGTCGAGAGAGAGTGCGAATGAGCGAGGGCGCACACGTGGGTCGAGAGAGACGTCGGATATTAACAAATAAACTAGATTGCATTTCCTCTGCAGAAACTGCTGGAGTATGCTTTCTCAAATGAAGCCACATTCTCTCACATTCTATAAAATGCATACAATAACTGACATGCACAAAAATACCTTATTGAACCCTCCAAATGGCTTTTAAGTCATTACCCCTAAAACACCCCCATCACAATGGGCTGCCCCACAAAGAACCCGGGAAACCCCTCTATTTCCCCCCAGTGGAACAGTCCATCTGTTTCCCCAAACGAGACACGGAAGAATGTTTTGAATGTCTAGTGAGTGAATTGCTACCGCAGTTGTAATAAAAGTTTTAACCAATAAATGAAGTTTTTAACAGCCAGTGTGAATTATTTTACTTTTTGAGACTAGACAAAGCTTATACAGATGAAGAATATAGCAACAGGACAGCAGTGATTTAAAGATGCAGGCAAATGGCTGCCTGCGCGCTATGTCAGCATCACGGCTCAGCCCGTCACACACTCATCATTTTGAAGGGAGATTTCACTGTGCTTCGCGCAGTGAAATCTCCTCTCCACCCTTTTATATGTTTTTCAATTTAATTCAGAGGTTTTACAGGGTTTAAAACATGGATTTTGGCTGTAAAAATCGCAGTTTTAATTTTTTTTTCTGCTGCTCCCACTCTAACGTATAGAGTGGGGGCGCTCCTTATGACGTCATCACTCCCATTTCAATGGCACGGAATTTTGCTGAAAAACGGGAATACCGAACGAACGACAAGGGGTAGTCCAACCATTTTAACAAGCACACCATTCCAGATGTTTCAGTGTTGGAACGGTGTCTCTATCTCGAAAGCCCTTGGAGGAGTAGTGGGTTCAAAAAACAGGTGAAAACGAATAATAATAAAAATAAAACTTAAGAAGAACAATAGTGTGCTTTTGCAAGCACACTAATAAATAGGTAGCTAGAGTGATTGATTGATGAGATGAACTGAAGCCACATGAGGGAAAAGTGAGGGATGAAAAAATCAAAAAGGAATGTCGGATGTATGAAAAGAGGTAATGTACATTGTAATGTTGTATTGTTTGTCATTGTGAGTATTTCAAAAATGGACGATATGGGAGCAGTTTGAAAAATTTCCCATTCAAAGTCTATGGGGAAAATTGGACAGATGGAGGGATTAAAAGAGGGTATATCAAAATGAAAAGTCATAGCCTCTGTCCTAGTTACAAGGCCTATGCAAGAACATTTAAAGGGATTTTTATTCTCAATAAAACAGTGGTTTTATTCTCAAGCTTATTTTAAGTAAAAGTAGTCGCAGATTTCAGAAATCAAACTTTCATTTGCGGAGACCAAATAGTGTTCAAGAAAAATGAATTTTCTTTAAAATGTCAGATGGGCTTTCTGCAGTGATGACACATGCGATGACGTCAGGTAGCTATCGCTTGGAGCAGCTCAGCTGTTTATGTTCTCTGTTTACATTGTAGTTTTGCTAGTTTTACAAGTATGATTTATCAGTTTTTAAATAAGTATGCTTCATTGGGTAGCATATAAATGCCAAAATGATACTAAAAAGAAAGCATAGACTGCATTTCCACAGAGAAAATGCAAATTGTGTTTACTCAGCTGTGGCAAAGTGTCACCAACAGAAACTGGATCAGACATTACATTATGCTAATGACATTTAGCAGATGCTCTTATCCAAAGCGACGTACAGCATACCCAGAGCAGACTGGGGTTAGGTGCCTTGCTCAAGGGCACTTCAGCCATTCCTGCTGGTCCAGGGAATCAAACCGGCAACCTTTTGGTCCCAAAGCTGCTTTTCTAACCATTAGGCCATGACATGAGACCTCACCCTGCAAACTCTATCCGCACCAAAACTCAGCTGACTTCAATGACTTGCATGATGGTAGAGAGAGCCAATGACCCAGAGATCACCCTAGCAACTCTCTAGGCTACTAAACACTGTTCTCACTGGCCCCCAGTGACCTACAAGATGACTCAATTGCTCTCCTTAGGGTTGCTTTTGATCCACTAGAGGATAAATACCTGGAATTCCTCACTAGTCAGACAGAACTGAAGAAGCTTTTTGGATGAGAGGTGAAATGTCTTCAAGAATTTCCAGCAAGTCTAGTTGCCTTTTTTAACACCTATGGTTTTCTCTGTGGAAATGCAGTCTAGATCCAGCTTTCTTTTTAGCATCATTGTGACCATTTATATGCTATACAATGAGGCATACTTATTTAAAAACTGATAAATTTGGTAAAATATTTGTAAAACTAGCAAAACTGCAGTGTAAATAGAGATTATAAACAGCTGAGTTGCTCCAAGTGACTGTAATCTGATGTCATCACATATGTCACCACCGCAGGAAGCCCAGCTGACATTTTAAAGAAAATTTCATTTTTCTCGAACACTCTTTGGTCTCTGAAAATGAAAGTTAGATTTTTGAAATCTGCGACTACTTTTACTTAAAATAAGTTTGAGAATAAATCCGCTGGAAGATCCCTTTAAACAAACTTTCTATGTTATGCGATTTGAGCTGAATTAATCCTGTAATAATAATAATAAGCAGCATCAAAGTGATAAAAGTAGATAACAGATAATGCTTTGCTTTCCAAGCATTATAATACATGACTAAAATAACTAGCTGATTTATGCTTGTAACAAGTTAAGCATTTTATGTATATATTGATTCATCTTTGACACATTCTTAAGGAAAATATTTTTGTTTGCAAATATTTTAAGAATTATTTTTGTTAGAAACGTATGTAATTTCTTCAATTGTTTGAGTGAGACATTTTAAGTGTGGTGTGTAATGTATTTTATATAATCATTCTTTGGAAGGGTGATGACAATGCCTCAGTTGACTGTATGTCTTGACCAGGGCTTTGAACCAGAATTTTTTTCCTATTGGTTCGTTCCGAACAGAAACGGAATTTTAACATTTCCGGTTTTGGGTTCCACCATTAAATAGACGTTCCCGAACCGGTTAGAACAAAAAAATTTCATTCCCGGAACGGTTAATTACGTTCCCTGTCAGCTGTTTAACAAATGGCTATAAAATTATGTCTGTCTCATCCAGCTTAAGCCAAATGTAGGCTAATTCTATTACAACCTTCATTAAATAAGACAAGAAATAATTCAAAACAATTATTTCAAATGTTGGCGATTTGGATTCTCAGTATGTCTTCCCATCTACACAAACAGAAAAAGTGCCAAAAATGAAAGATAATTCGTTTAGTGTGTTACCAAAGGCTAGTCAGGCCCTATAGAGGGCTACCGCATGACGTCACCGCGCCGCGAGATTTTGTTAGGCGCCATATTGGAAGACCAAGTACACATCTATGCAAGTACATACATTCATAAAACAAACTACACCTGAAATGTAGCCAGGGCCGGTTCTGCCCTAATCTGGACCCGGGTGCAACATCGCGCAACCCCCCCCCCAAAAAAAAAACACACACACCAGTCTAAATCAGGACAACCATCACATAACTATAAACATTTATCAACTATTTTAACTAAATGGGCTATAATAAATAAGCCTGCAGGCAGCCACGGCGGGCTGCCTCAGAAAAGTAACCATTCAATGACACAACTGAAAGCCTGCAGCCACGGCAGGCTGCCTTAAAAAGTAATCATTTGTCCTACCTTAAAACTCGTTTTGCATTTTCTGCCTCCTTTTTTGTATTTTCAACCCTCCGTTTATTTTCTTTCCTTTTCTGAAAACCCGATTTGTGTCCAGACATTTTGTTCTGCTACCAACGAACTAACTCATCAGGTCTCGTCTCTCGAGCCCACGATGATTCCCGTGGGAAGGGCAACAATTGATACATTTTTACAAACAGCCAATAGGGAGGTTGCAATGTTCAGGCTCTTCTTTGCTCAGACACTCAGTAATGGAGACGTGATGATAGTCCACCTTCCCGCTCTCTCCATTCAGTCAGCGAACGTCACACAGGAAGTGAACCCCAGCGGGTCATAGAAACTTGCGCAGGAGAAGAATGACTTTTATTTGTAGGCTACGGAAACTTTGAGGAACGAAATAAAAACCGGTATTAACCGGTTACCATTATTTTTAATAAGCGTTTCTGTTCCGGAACATAAAAAATAATAAAGTTTCTGGTTTCGTTTCTGTTCCATGTGAAATAGAAAAAGTTCCCGGTTTTCGTTTTCGTTCCTTGAACCGGTTCAAAGCCCTGGTCTTGACCTAGGGGGACACAACAGAAAGGATATATGAAAGTAGTTTTATTTACTGTAAGGAAACAATTTCCAGCCTGCTTGACATTAAACATGTATGGGGAGGAAGTTCTGAATTTTGTATTGTTGTGAAATCACATTCTCTCTCTGTAGATTGAAAAATCAACACCATCAGATGAAGAAATGTCAGAAGAAGCGGTTCAGATGGTGAATCCATGCAGGCGTTCACCACGCGCTGCATCAGAGCATGCTCAGAAACCCAAACGCCGACGTATTGTTGTGGCCTCTGACAGTGAGAGCTCTAGTGATGGGTTCAAGCCAGATCAGGTAGAAACGAGCAGTGAGGATGAAGATGAGGTCATCAGTGATGCAGAGGAAACCATACCTGAATCTGAAACGGACAGTACTGTGAAACCTGTGAAACGGAAACGTGCATCAGAGAAAACTTCTGAAACAAAGAATAAAGCTCTACCTTCAGGGATCCACAAGCGCAATCCTGTGAGTCTTGCAGCTGACACAAAATCACGCCTGTCTGCTTTTTCTGCTCCAGGCAGCTTTGAGAGCCAGGACAGTGCTGCAGGAAACTTGGGTGGGACTGGCATGTGGGACCATGAAAAATTGGATTGGTTGCAGGATGGCAAAAGAAAAGATGCTCAGAGGCGGTGTCAGTCAGATGAGAACTATGACCCAACAACTTTATATGTGCCTGAAGACTTCCTTAACAGGGTTACACCTGGCATGCGTCGATGGTGGCAACTCAAATCAGAGATGTTTGATACTGTTCTTTTCTATAAAGTAGGCAAGTTTTATGAGCTCTACCACATGGATGCTGTGATTGGTGTCAGTGAGTTGGGGCTTATTTTCATGAAAGGCACCTGGGCACATTCTGGTTTCCCTGAGATAGGTTTTGGCCGTTTCTCTGATGTGCTCGTACAAAAAGGTTACAAGGTGGCACGTGTGGAACAGACTGAGACCCCTGAAATGATGGAAGCACGATGCAAGGCTATGGTGCGTCCCACTAAATTTGACCGTGTAGTTCGACGAGAGGTATGTAGAGTAATCACCCGGGGCACCCAGACACACAGTGTGCTTGATGGTGTGCCTTCTGAGGCTGAGAGCAAGTACCTGCTGAGTGTGAAAGAAAAAAATCAGGAGGAAAACGTTGGCAAATGTCACACTTATGGGGTCTGCTTCATTGACAGCTCAGTGGGTCGCTTTTATGTAGGTCAGTTCCAAGATGACCGTCACTGTTCCCGTCTGCGTACCTTACTGGCACATTATGTGCCTGCCCAGGTGCTATTCGAAAAGGGTAACTTGTCAGCTGAGACACAGAAGATCTTCAAGGCTGCTCTGTCCTCAGCAATGCATGAGAGTCTCAATGCTGGCTCACAATTCTGGGATCCCCAGAAAACCCTGAAAACCTTGGCAGATGAAGACTACTTTAAAGAAAGTGAAGAAGAGTTTGGTACTTCTTCAGGATCAGCTCTCCCCAGTGCTCTAAAAGCAATGACTTCTGAAAGCGACTTGCTAGGTCTTACTCCAAAAGAAGGATATGAACTTGCTCTCTCTGCACTTGGGGGATGCATATTCTATCTCAAAAAATGTCTGGTCGATCAAGAGCTGCTTTCCATGGCTAACTTTCAGGAATATGTTCCAGTGGATGTGGAGATACAGAAGTCAGAGAATGCATCAAATTTATTTGCCCAAACATGCCAGCGCATGGTGGTGGATGGAGTGACACTGGCCAACCTTGAAATTCTCCAGAATGGTTCTACTGGAGGCACTGAAGGTACTCTGCTGGAACAGTTGGACACCTGTTGTACTCCCTTTGGCAAGAGGTTGCTGAGACAATGGCTCTGTGGTCCCCTCTGTAACCCAGCCTCCATCAATGATCGGCTGGATGCTCTTGAAGACCTAATGGCTGTTCCAGCACAAGCTGCTGAGGTTACAGAACTCCTGAAGAAACTTCCAGACCTTGAAAGGTTACTCAGCAAAATCCATAGTATGGGTACTCCTCTGAAGGGACAGGACCACCCAGACAGCAGAGCAATTCTTTATGAGGAGATTGCCTATAGCAAGCGCAAGATTGCGGACTTCCTTTCAGCACTGGAAGGATTCGGAACCATCCAGGAAGTAATGTCAATCATGGAGTCAGTCTCAGTAGGATTCCAGTCAAAATTGCTGCGGCAAGTAGTGATCCTAAAAACAAGAAATGATGAGGGGCTGTTTCCTAATCTTAGACCAGAGCTTAACCGCTGGGACACAGCTTTCGACCATCAAAAAGCACGTACAACTGGTGTGATTACACCCAAGGCTGGCTTTGACTCTGAGTATGATCGAGCTCTGAGTGGGATTAAGGACTGCGAAAGAAATCTGCAAGACTACTTGGTTCGACAGAAGAAGAGACTTGGCTGCCAGAATCTATCTTACTGGGGCACAGGACGGAACCGCTATCAAATGGAGGTTCCAGACAGTGTGTCTGAGAGGAGCATACCAGAAGAATTTGAGGTGAAGTCCACAAAAAAGGGTTGGAAGAGATACTCAACAAAGGAGATTGAGCATATGTTCTCAGAGTTGCAGAGTTGGGAAGACAAAAGGGATGCTGCACTGAAAGATTGCATGAGGAGACTGTTTTACAACTTTGATAAAAACTACAGAGACTGGCAGACTGCTGTGGAGTGCACATCAGTTCTTGGTAAGGACAAAAATAATTTTGTTTAAAACTCCCCCCCCCCCCCCCCCCCATGTTATTACTACATATTTATAACATTTTCATCCAGTTTTTATATTTCTTTTAGAAAAATGCTGACTGCAAAATTAGATATTGTTGTCATCTTCAAAGACTCCTAACTGCTTGTTTTAGTTGTTAAAAAAATTGCAAATATAAATACTACGACAAGACTACAAATTGCAAGGGAAACAAGTTGTATTTTAAATATTAAAAATATTCCTTGCATAACTTATTGATGATTTGCAAATCGTGTTGCATTGGGTCATCAAAGGTTGCTAACCCTGTCAGGTTGTCTGGGTGATAATCAGCTTCAGTCTCCCGGAATATGAGAGAAAAAATTTGGAGATTATGAGGTTGAAATAATATTTAAAATAAACTGAAAAGTTTGAATATATAGGTTTATTTGAGTGACATAAAACATGACTTCAAAAATTTTTTTAACATGAGCCAAAACTCCTGAAATAGTTCTAACACTAGTTCCCCAGTTATTTTCCAAATTCCACTGCTTTTGATTTCCAACATCAGTAACTATCAATGCCAAATGCAATATAATATTTAACATAATACACATTTTTTCCAAAGCTGACCAAATTTACATTTTACCAATGAGACCATTGGCTTAAAAAAAACATTGTACACTCATGAAGCTCTTTATTAGGAACACCTATACACTTACTCATTTATGTAATTATCCAATCAGCCAGTTGTGTGGCAGCAGCGTAATGCATAAAATCATGCAGATATGGGCCTGCAGCTTTGGGTAATGTTCACATTAACCATCACAATGGGAGAAAAATATGATTTTGACTGTGGCATGATTGTGCCAGATGGGCTGGTTTGAGTGTTTTCATGCACAAAACACTCTAGAATTTACTCAGAATGGTACAATAAAGGGAAAAACATCCAGTGAGCAGCAGATCTATGGGTGGAAACTCCTTGTTGATGAGGTCAACTGAGTTTGACCTGACAGAAAGGCTACAGTAAAGCATAACCACTCTGTACAATTGTGGTGGGCAGAAAAGCATCTCAGAATGCACAACACATTGAAACTTAAGGTGGATGGGTTAAAACAGCAGAAGACCATGCTGGGTTCCACTTCTGTCAGCCAAGAGCAGAAAGCTGAGGCTGTAGTGGGCACAAGCTCACCAAAACTGGGACAACTGAAGACTGGAAAAACAACCTGATGACACTTGATTTCTGCTGAGTAATGCAAATGATAGGGTCAGAATTTGGTGCTAACAGCATGTGTCTGTGGACCCAATCTGATTTGTATCAACAGTCCAGGCTAGTGGAGGTGGTATAATGGTGTGGAGAATGTTTTCTTGGCCCACTTTGCGTCTGTTAATCATTGCTTGAATGCCACAGCTGTTTTGTTATGTTGCTTTCATGGCCACAGTTGATCAATCTTCTAATGACTATTTCAGCATGATAATACACCATGTCACAGAGCAAACGTTATCTCAAGCTGGTTTCATTAACTTGAAAATGAGTTCAGTGACCTTCCCAGTCACTGGATCTGAATTCAGGCAAACACCTTTGGGATGTGGTACAATGGGAAATTCACAGCTTGAAGGTGCACCTGATAAGTTACTATATAACTGCAATGATGCCATCATGTCAACATGGGCCAGAACCTTGTGGAGTCCATGCCATGAAGAATTGAGGGTGTTTTGAGTGTAAAGGGAGGCTCTATCTAGTGTGAGTATAGTGTTCCTAAGAAAGTGTTTGGTGAGTGTCGCCATAAATGTGTTATGAGAATGAGAAAATCAAATGCAAGGTTTATGGATATGCTTGGCATTTTTATCGTCTCAACTGAAGCTTTATAGAGTTAATTGAATGCATGTACATTCCACAACCTGCAGGAAAAAGTCAGCCCAGGCACAAATAATTTAAACAATTTCCAGGATTTTGGTCATACAGAGTTGGCAACCCTAATCAAAGCTGCATGTAAAGACTTGACGGGTTTTTCTTTTCCATAAGAAATGAAAACTCAACAGCCAAATGAATAACACTTGAGCATTCTTTGTTTTGAATTTAAAATAAACATTCTTACAAGAAATAAGTTGTTAAAAGGCTTACTTTTGCATACAATCACTACAAGTTGTGTTTTCTATAATAATAATAATTGATTATTATGCTGCCTATGGGAGTCTATGACGCCCCATATGACTGTCCTCATCTTAAGGGTCTCCAAAATTTTGTCCAAATTCACCTCTAGGTGATGGTATAATTTTCAAGTTTGTAAAACTTCTCATAACTTTTTGAACCATTCAACATCAGATCAAAATTCCTATTTCTGGTGATTTTCTTGAAGGTTCACTGTGTTTGATGATTGAAGGAATTTGTCATTTCTTAAAGAGGAAGTTGGTGTCTAACGAAAACAGTGGTTTGTGTGTTTTTTTTTTTTTAAACTTACCACAAATTTTGTTGAATAACTATGAAATTTGGAAGCGATCATCAGGAGACCAAGAACAACATTTCTGTCTTAGATTTTTAACATGATTGATGGTTTATCCATAATGTGCAACAAAATTTTCAGGATGAGGGCATATCTCAGCAATGTTGTGATGGATTTTGACCAAACTTTGTAGATGAGTCCTGAGGGACAGGTTGTTTAACCTAAAACCCAAGTAGGGAGTGCTGTAATTCAAAAATTTTAGTAAAATGGTTCATAACTTTTGAACCATGTAACCTGCAATGAGGAGTCTTCTTTCTGTGAATCCTTGGAGATACGTTGATTTGATGTGTGGTGTGGAGTTATGGGTTGTTGGTTTTGGGTTTATTTTGGTGATCTGCCAAATAGGAACTCGGCCATGCTGAAATTCAGTGTCCGTCTGTCCATCCATCCCATTCCCCCCCCCAGTCAAGAAATTTGGATCATCTTTAATCTGTAAATTAATTAAGTCACCAAACAGGACATGAGGGCATATCTCAGCAGTGCCTTTTGTAAATTGACATTTAAAGTTGTTGCACATATTTGGCTACATGATCTGATGTTAAGAAACAAAATTTGACATGGGGGGGTGCACTGATCTGAAATGAAAACAGGAAGTGAGTTGATGAGAACAGCTTGACCGGTTGCCTTTAAATTTAGTCCATTTACTTGGAGCAACCACTGATGAGGCTAGTGGCTTTTGTCTTCTGCCATAGCAAAGGGGTGGGGACAAAGTCCTTGGCCCCCTTAATTGCTGCTTGCAGCTATATTTGGTATTTATTTTAATGTGCTCGAACCTTTGGTTGACTTTGTTTTACTCAATGTTTAGAGGATATTTATGATAAATTACATCATTTACTTTTTCTTGACTTGGGTATATTTTACCAATATACCTTTTAGGATCACCTAAACATCAAGTTATACGGATACCCAACTGATCCTTGTGAAACCCTATTTCACAGTCTAAGTACAATAGTGATGGTGTCTATGCTGTTGCAGATGTGCTGTTGAGTTTGTCCCAATACAGCCAGAGTGGGAATGGAGTGATGGTAAAACCAGAGATTATTCTGCCAGGTAATGGCCCCCATTCTTCCCCTTTCCTGGACCTCCGCGGATCCCGGCACCCCTGTGTCACGAAAACCTATTTTGGTGATGACTTCATCCCCAATAACATCTTTATTGGTTGTCCTGGCAATGAAGAAGAGGAGAGTGAGGACAATAGGAAGGCACTGGCTCCCTGTGTACTTGTCACAGGGCCAAACATGGGAGGCAAGTCCACCCTAATGAGGCAGGTGAGTTCATTCTTGTAGACTGTTTAGGACACAATTCTAGTGAGTTTTTAGAAACTTTTAATGTCAAGTTTGCCTGGAATGAGTTTTGTCCTTGCAGAGTCTTGGGACAGATATTGGTTTATGTACATGCAATTTTTAAGCTTCTTTTAATTTAGATAAGCTGCAGTTCACATTGAAAAAACAAAAGGAAAGGTCTATAGGTATAAGATAAGCAGTGTTAGTGCTGTATTCACTGTTTGTCCCAGATTTTTAAAGGTTTTTCCCTCAGAAGGTTGTTTAAAGCAGATACACAGAGCCTTTATTTTTAAATAAATTTGAGTGGATGGTATCTCCATCCTTGACTCTTGCATGCTGCATAAATGGGAATTATATTAGTGCTGTCAAAGATAACGCGTTAACGCGATCTCAATTTAATGCGATTTAAAAAAATAGTGCCGTTAACGCAAATTCTAATTTGGCCCTGCGAGTCACCCATAGTTCCTGTTGAGGCTTGTCGCGCGCTGCTTCAATAAGAGTACGTGAGAGTGATGGAGAAAGGCATAGACACACAAACATCCTCGCCGCCATATTGGATGGGGCAAAGTGGAGATTCTTCAACCGTCTCTGGTATAGCGTCTAGACAGTAGCCGAGAATAAAGATGCCTCATTCATGTGCTGCGTTTAACTGTACCAACAGGTTTACCGTCCAAACGAGATCACATGGGATTACCTTTCACAGGTGAGACTGGAAAAATACTTTTCAATACTGTTCCTTCAGTCTTCAGTTTCCCAGCTCATCTCCACCGGGTAGGTGTAAGCAGTGAGAATTAGATAATACAGTGCCACACTATGATGAACGTTTTTGAACGTATGATGAATGTTTTTATTTTTATCTGTTTTTTTCTTCTTTTATGGCAAATACTTCTCTTCAAAAGAAACTAATGAAGAGTAAAATAAAACTTTTTTTATTTTCACAGTGATATGCACTTTATTTTTCATCCCTTGGTTTTCTCATCTAATATGGAAGTTATGGATGTCAGTGGCTGTGACAAGACGTGTTATGCTCTGCAATAAAAAAAAAAACATTGGTACAAAGCAAGCCCGTTCACTTTTTTATGCTGATAAGAGAATTACAATGGTTTTTCATGTGACAAAAATGTGCGATTAAATTGCGATTAATCGCGAGTTAACTATGACAGTCGCGACATTAATCGCGATTAAATATTTTAATCGCTTGACAGCACTTATATATATGAGAGTTAAAATCGACCGCAAAGTTGGCATTTGAGCTGCCCCGCCGCTAGGCCACCCAGCCCTGAGCGCGTGACCGGTTTTAAGGCCGAGGCCTTTCACAGCTATAGACCAAAGTCATATAAATAAAAATTTATGGTGAAAGTAAGAAATACCATGACCGACTTGCTCAACTAAGACTGATTTGACTTGAGTATGTCAACTTTTGCTTTCAGTGTCTGGTGTGACCCCCTTGTGCAGCAATAACTTCAACTAAATGTTTCCGGTAACTGTTGATCAGTCCTGCACACCGGCTTGGAGGAATTTTAGCCCGTTCCTCTGTACAGAACAGTTTCAACTCTGGAATGTTGGTGGGTTTCCTCACATGAACTGCTCGCTTCAGGTCCTTCCACAACATTTCCATTGGATTAAGGTCAGGAATTTGGCCATTCCAAAACAGTAACTTTATTATTCTTTAACCATTCTTTAGTAGAACGACTTGCATGCTTAGGGTCATTGTCTTGCTGCATGACCCACCTTCTCTTGAGATTCAGTTCATGGATAGATGTCCTGACATTTTCCTTTAGAATTCACTGGTATAATTCAGAATTCATTGTTCCATCAATGATGGCATGCCGTCCTGGCCCAGATGCAGCAAAACAGGCCCAAACCATGATACTGCCACCACCATGTTTCACAGATGGGATAAGGTTCTTATGCTGGAGTGCAGTGTTTTCCTTTCTCCAAACATAATGCTTCTCATTTAAACCAAAAAGTTCTATTTTGGTCTCATCTGTCCACAAAACATTTTTCCAATAGCCTTCTGGCTTGTCCACGTGATCTTTAGCAAACTGCAGACGAGCAGCAATGTTCTTTTTGGAGAGCAGTGGCTTTCTCCTTGCAACCCTGCCATGCACACCATTTGTTGTTCAGTTTTCTTATGATGGTGGACTCATGGACATTTAACTTTAGCCAATGTGAAAGAGGCCTTCAGTTGCTTAGAAGTTACCCTGGGGTCATATCTGTGAAGATTCTCAATCATCCAGGTCATATGCCCTTTTCTACCACCCAC
This sequence comes from Neoarius graeffei, assembly GCF_027579695.1. NCBI lineage: Eukaryota > Metazoa > Chordata > Actinopteri > Siluriformes > Ariidae > Neoarius > Neoarius graeffei. The sequence goes on along the minus strand of NC_083575.1, from coordinate 17,071,951 downwards.
AGTTTACCCTGGGGTCCTTTGTGACCTCGCCAACTATTACACGCCTTGCTCTTGGAGTGATCTTTGTTGGTCGACCACTCCTGGGGAGGGTAACAATGGTCTTGAATTTCCTCCATTTGTACACAATCTGTCTGACTGTGGTTTGGTAGAGTCTAAACTCTTTAGAGATGGTTTTGTAACCTTTTCCAGCCTGATGAGCATCAACAACGCTTTTTCTGAGGTCCTCAGAAATCTCCTTTGTTCGTGCCATGATGCACTTCCACAAACGTGTTGTAAAGATCAGACTTTAATTGATCCCTGTTCTTTAAATAAACCAGTGCCCACTCACACCTGATTGTCATCCCATTGATTGAAAATACCTGACTCTAATTTCACCTTCAAATTAACTGCTAATCCTAGAGGTTCACATTTTTGCCGCTCACAGATATGTAATATTGGATCATTTTCCTCAATAAATAAATGACCAAATATAATATTTTTGTCGCATTTGTTTAACTGGGTTCTCTTTATCTACTTTTAGGACTTGTGTGAAAATCTGATGATATTTTAGGTCATATTCATGCAGAAATATAGAAAATTCTAAAGGGTTCACAAACTTTCAAGCACCACTGTACATGCATGCATTTTCACTGCTAAAACGTAAAAGACTAATTAAATAATCAGATGAACTGAGACGATCACATTCTGAAGCAAATTAGATAATCTTATACCAGTAACTTATACACACAATACAAGTTACATTTATTCATCTAAATGCAGGTAAACAACGTGTTTTTTTTTTTTTTTAAATTTAAATGAGTCGGAGCTTACCCGTCTGTGTTCTCGCTTCTTGAAGGCCAATCTTGCAGCTGATTGTTTTTGAAACTATCTGACTTTCAGTTGTTCGTTCAGTTAATTCGCTTCTTCCATGTAAGGGCGAGATGGCAGCAATATCCAGTTTAATAATAAGACGGCTGCTCCACTCATTCACTTTTCTTCGTACTGTGCATTCCGCCATTACTACTCAGCTCAGGCAATTACTAAAACCCAGGACGGAACGAGATGTCACCGGTTTTAGCAACAACTACGGGGAGGTCACTGCCCGAGCGGTATGTTCCGTCCCGGGTTTTAGCAACAACTCTCTGCTCACTCAGGGAGGACTGGTGCAACTGAACTCACTTTCCTTTAAATAAATAAATACGGTCCTTTTCTTGTAGTTTTATTTTTCTTTAATTGTTGGTACTACGCCCTCTTTCAATATGGGCACAATATAGCCAACGCTCCTCAACAGATCAGAGATCTCGTACGAGTCTTCAGTAAAATGTGCAGAGGAGAGACCACTTCGTAGGCGCCCAATGTGTCCGTGAACTACTCGCAAAACGCATCCAAGTCTTTGCAGTTTGAACATTCTTGGGCCATGAACGCAATATAAATCCACCTTCTGTCATGTTGCACTGGCCAGCAACACATCTACATGGCATGGCAATAAATTAGCTCAAAATGGAGGATCGGCGTTGCAGTCAGCTCTGTGTTTTTAGTATTGTGGAAATGGTGATGAGACCGATAAACTTCCTTTGGTGACGTCACAGATGTCAAGGTCATTCACTCAGACCGCTACCTATATAAATCGCTTTTATCGTAAAAATTACTATATTAGATTTATTGTTAACGCTTAAAACTATTCCTGTGCCATTCTTGAGGTCTCAAGGCATTCATAAACGAAAGTAAGGCCATGGCTCTGTGTATATGCTTTAAAGTGTACAGGGTTTGTCCTGGTCTGGGAAAACACTCCTTGTATAGCTTCTTATTCTATTAGTGATCTATATGTGGGTTTTTTTTGTTTGTTTGTTTGTTTGTTTGTTTGTTTGCACTGTAGTGTGGCCTGATTGTGATTTTGGCACAGTTGGGTTGCTATGTGCCAGCTGAAAGCCTGCGCCTAACCCCTGTGGACCGAGTGTTCACTCGCCTTGGTGCCTCCGATCGTATCATGTCTGGTGAGTTGCCTCCCCTTTTTGTACGATGTGCTATTTAAGGTGTCTGTTTAAGGTTCAAAAAGAAAATGTTTTATATTGCAAGAAGAAAAAAGTTTGAATGAGAAGAGATCACCTGACTTGGTCTGAATGTTCATGCTTACCTGTCTGGTACTATTAGGAGAGAGTACCTTCTTTGTGGAACTTAATGAAACAGCCAGTATCCTCTTGCATGGGACCACTCATTCACTTGTTCTTCTTGATGAACTGGGTAACACACTTCTATGTTTAACATCCTTAGTATTGGGGGTCCCCCAAGCCTGAAATACACCCAACACAACTCTGTGCCTCATTTAATGTGATTGGCTATAGGTAGGGGTACTGCCACCTATGATGGCACGGCCATTGCAAGTGCAGTGGTGAAGGAACTGTCGACGAGGATCTGCTGCCGAACTATGTTTTCCACCCACTACCACTCACTGGTAGAAGACTATGCTCAGAATTGTGCTGTTAAACTTGGTCATATGGTGAGTCTTATTCTTTTGTTAGCTCAGACTGAGATGGATCACATGATTTAATAATTATAAATTTAGTCGAACAACACATGGCCCTTTCCTGAAATCCACACGTCTTAGTAATTTAACTACTCAGCAATAGGTTATGACAGATCTGTCTTTGGCACAGATATTGTTCTTCATAATGTTAAGTTCATGTTAAGATAATGTTAAATACACCTTGCAAGTCAAAATCCACACTTTGTACTTTGTACACATTCATCTTACAACATAAAGCTAAATTTAGCTCAGCACATTGCTAAAACGTAGTATGTGGTTTAAAAAACTGCTCAAACACATTGTATTTTCACTTTTTAAACTTCAAGGTGAACCATGCAACATCATGCAAGTTAAAATACAATTTTTGCAGCTTTCATAATTTGTTGTCTTTTTACAGAAATATTATTGCAGTTGTACACCAAGGCACATTTATCAAGAAAGGGAAATATAAAGCTACCTGTCTAGTACATCTTGGAGGGTCTTGACAGACTTTTCACTTGTGGATTTAAAACTTGTGATCTTTCTACTACACTTGCACTCAGGCCTGCATGGTGGAGAATGAGTGTGATGAGGATCCTAGCCAGGAAACCATCACTTTCCTGTACAAATTCATCAGTGGTGCTTGTCCCAAGAGCTATGGATTTAATGCTGCACGCCTTGCCGACATTCCCGAAGAGGTGATTCAGTCAGGACATTGCAAAGCCCGCGAGTTTGAGAGGAGTACCATGGCTCTGACTACCTTTAAGTGAGAGATATTAAATTATTTAATTTATTTAAAATAGAATAATTAATATTCAAAACAGGTTCTTCACTATGCAGTGTGGGAATTTGTGTGTGTGTGCATGTGCATGTAAGTTAGGGGGGTCCAGGGGCATGCTCCTGTAGAAAAGTTTGAAATGAAATGGTTCATTTCGTGGCTTCTGGTGACATCTAGACCTGATTTTTACCAGTTCAACATGTTTGGGGGGGCATTAAAATTCTGAACATGCTTTTTTTGGGGGGGACTTTTTTTTTTGCATAAAAATGCAGAACTTCTGCGTTAACGCGATCCCTGGTAGGGTCTAAATTCTAAGCATCATGGCAGCAGTTTAATGGGTAGCAGCATGTCACTAAGTGTATCAGTCAATAAATTAAGCGTAGCGGGGCTGCTACGCGAAGATGGTTTAGGGGAAGCCATGTGTGTTTGTGTGTCGAAAATACAAATATGTATCTCTTATTTTATATATATATGTGTGTATATATATCTCATTCATCTCATTATCTCTAGCTGCTTTATCCTGTTCTACAGGGTCGCAGGCAAGCTGGAGCCTATCCCAGCTGACTACGGGCGAAAGGCGGGGTACACCCTGGACAAGTCGCCAGGTCATCACAGGGCTGACACATAGACACAGACAACCATTCACACTCACATTCACACCTACGGTCAATTTAGAGTCACCAGTTAATCTAACCTGCATGTCTTTGGACTGTGGGGGAAACCGGAGCACCCGGAGGAAACCCACGCGGACACGGAGAACATGCAAGCTCCGCACAGAAAGGCCCTCGCTGGCCACAGGGCTCGAACCCAGACCTTCTTGCTGTGAGGCGAGACACCACCGTGCCGTGTGTATATAATATATACACGCACGCGCCACCAATTCTCTGCAACTGGGTCCTGGATTTTTTTTTTTAACAGGCAGACCCTAGTCAATTAGGCTGGGGAACAACATTTCCAAAACAATAACCATAAATACAGGAACTCCACAAGGCTGTGTTCTGAGTCCCATGCTGTATACACACTTCACTTATGACGATGTCGCTACCCAGCTTAACATCAGCATATCAAGTTTCCACAGTCATTGGACTGATTTCTGGGGAAGATGAGACAGAATACAGGAGGGAGGTGGCAAGCCTTGTGAAGTGGTGTCAGGACAGTAATCTCTTTCTTAACATCAGTAAAACAAAGGAGATGATCATTGACAGAGGAAGAGAGTACAGCATCCACCACTGTATATTGGAGAGACTGAGGTGAAGAGTTGCCACATTTTAAATTCCTAGGCATTAACATCACGGAGGAGCTCACTTGGACCCACAATATCACAGACCTAGTGGGGAAAGCCTAACAGAATCTGCACTTCCTGAAAAGGCTGAGGAAGTTTGGCATACCAAGCATGATTCTCCGCAACTTCGACAGATGAAAAATTGAGAGCATTCTCACCCATTCCATCACACAGCACAGGATCGCAAAGCTCTACAGCGGGTGGTAAAATCAGCAGAAAGCATCACTGGAGCAGCACTCCCTGCACTGGAAGACATTTATAACACCAGAGTTCTGAGGAGGGCCCTGAACATTATCAAGGACACTACCCATCCACAACACAAACTGTTCATGCTGCTGTCGTCAGGGAGACGTACAGGAGTATGATAGCCAAAACAACTAGGCTGAAAGACATGTTGTGTGATGTCATCACGTCCCCCCATGCCATTAGGCTTATGAACAAAGCCCAGCCACTGCCTCTCCCCCCAGTTCTGTAGAGTTTGCACTGAACTACCCATTTATTTGCACTGACACTTTACTGCATCATTTTTACTATTTGTCTTTGTTTTTAATTACTTGATCTCTTTAATTTCTTTATTTTAATCACTAATTTTAATTACTTTCTTTTGTCTTTTAATGTCTTCATTCATGTTCAGGTAATGTTGCTGGGTGACTCACAGAATAAGAATTTCATTGTACTGTGTGATACTGTCTTGAGTACATATGACAAGAAAATTTAATTGAATTAGGCGATCCCCTGAATCAAATCTTATTTAACGAGGAAAAGTATAAAAACCATCACTATCCTCTTGTAATAGGACCAGTTTGGTCCTATTTACGGCACTACTAACAAGAACAGTGCTAGTAGTGCCGTAAATTTAATTGGAAGACAAAAATATCTATTCATCTTGCCAAAAGAGTTAAAAAGAAAAGCTTATATAAATAAACATACACACATTATTGTGCGTGTATAAAATGTGTGCATTTCATTGATGGCATCATGAATTCACAGATGTATTGCTCTATACTGAAAGAGAAGATGCTACCATCAGCCCTTGGTTGTCGTGCACTTTTCCAACATGACAATGATTTTAAACACACATCTAAGGCCACTGTTGGATTTCTGAAGAACAGGGTGAAAGTGATTCAGTGGCCAAGTATGTCTCCTTATCTGAACCCAATCAAACACCTATGGGGAATTCTGAAGAGACAAGTTGAGCATCACTCACCATCCAGCATCCAGTCACTAAAAGAGGTCATTGTTGAAGAATGGAAAAATATTGATGTTGCAAAATGTCGCCAACTTGTTCATTCCATGCCTAGAAGACTTGGTGCTGTCAGGCCATACAAAGTACTAGATGTAGTAGTTTTTGTTGTGGGGCGTATTCATTTTTGCACCACCCTAATTTGAGTAAAACTGAAAAGTGTGTAATCTAAGTTTATATTATTAACCTTACTTTCACATTAAACAGATGCTATATTAAACTTTGTCTTTTCAACATTTTGGAAATTGTGTTCATTGAGATATTGTTTAAAATGTTACTTTTCAAATGGGGTGTACTCATTTACGCTGAGCTGTGTGTGTGTGTATGTATGTATGTGTGTGTGTGTGTATATATATATATATATATATAATATTTTTTTTTTTGTGTGTGTGTGTATATATATATATATATATATATATATATATATATATATATATATATATATATATATATATACAAATATATATATATATATACAAATATATATATATATATATATAATGTGTGTGTGTATATATAATGTGTGTGTGTGTATTTATTTATTTATTTACTATAGTGTGTGTGTGTGTGTGTGTGTGTGTTTTTAATACATTGTGTGTGTATATTCTCTCTTTAGGAAACTGTGTTCATTTGCTGAAGATCCTATGGCTAACCATGAACAGTTTGCCAGACTGGTTCAGATGATTTGCAACCTGTAATAGAGAAAACAGCTGTACTCTGTATAAGAGGGGTATTGTTCAACTGGAAAGTCTTTTCTTTTCTCCTTCTGACATGATGATCTAATAAAGTTTATCTGAAAAACGCTCACTTTCTTTCACTCGGAAATTAGATTTTTGATGTTTGCTAATATCTACATTGTGAAGTACTTTAATGATTAAGTCTAGCTGTCATGGGAAACGCATACAATTCATATTAATAACACAAGAAAGGAAGTACAGTACAGGATGTATTTAAATACAATGTCTTGAATTTTTTTTTCCTTATTTTAATCATTCAAGTCCCTCCCACCCACACACTGCCAAAAGGGGGGGGTCAGCAGAAAGAAAGGAAGAAGGTAGGGGAATTTCACACTTTATACAAAGTACACACTGTCTTCTCATCTGTTATGAAATAATCATCAAGGCCCTATGATGCTATGAAAGTGTTGAGCCTGTCAAAATACAAAATTAAAGGGTCCCATATCTTGTGGAACTTTCTCATTGATCCTCCTAGTGAAATATTTAATTTTTCCAGAAGTTAGAAAAAGCATCAGGCCACTGACCCAAACAGAAACTTTCGGTGGATCAGGAGATTTCCACTCTGGAACTATTCTTCTGTGGGCAAAAAGAGAGGCAAAGGCAAAAGCATTTTTCTTGGCTGTGGCCAATAAAATCTCATTGACTAATACTCCAAAAATGGCAATTTCTGCAGAGGGTTTCACTTTGGTATTAAATGCATCATTTAGAGATTTACAAACAGATAGAGCTGCCTGGCACTAATCCTTTGTAAAATCCTTTGCCCTGTTGCTTTTTTGGTGTGTCTGGCTAAGTTTTGGCTGAGCTGAAGTCCCAGCTCTAATAGTAATGGTTTGTACCAACAATGGCACCAACAGCTTTATAGAAAAAGACTTTAAATATATAAGCTAATTTTATCCCTAATACATTTATTTATCCCTGCTGAGCAAGCCTATGGCAAGGAAAAACTCCCTCAGACAACATGTGGAAGAAATCTTGAGAGGATCCAGACTCAAAAAGGAATCCACCCCTTTTTGAGTGATTACAGATAGTATGATTATAATTAACTTGCTTCTATAAGTGTGTCCTATGTAACCAAAGTACGACTGTGTAACCAGGAAATGCTTTATAGTTTTATCATGAAGTCCATTTTGTTGATGTTATTAACTGTTCATTGATGGAGACTTGAATGCCAGACTGTTCATGACAATTGCAGTCCTAAAGTTATCATGGCAATACTGTAAGTGTCCTGAGCCATCTTCTAAGTGTGTCTTTTGAATGTCCATATGGGGCCATCCTCCACAGGAGTTATGTGATGAGACTCCAGCCAGACGTAGGGCATCAGGATGGATCCTGTCTCTGGGAACACTGTTGTGACCATATCATGCAGTATAGGACAGTTTGAGAATATATGTGGTTGAGTAAAGTCTTACTCTTTTTCCCAGAAACACTTGGAGATGAGGATAACTTGGGTAAATCAGTCACAGTTCCTTCCAATTGGCCCTAGGAAACACCATAGGACTTTTGAAATGATGAGCAAAAGTCATCTTTTTCTCCTTAGCCTAAGTAAGATGCTTCTTGAAATATCAAGAAGCATCTTACTTACAGGAATGCAACAGTTGTAGCCCCTTTCCTGAAGACATCTGTATGGTGGCTCTTGATGCAGTGACACCAGCCTCAGTCCACTCCTTGTGAAGCTCACCCAAGTTCTTGAATCAGCTTTTCTTGACAAAATAAATACATAACGTAATACACACATTTTATATATATATATATATATATATATATATATATATATATATACACACACACCCATTATCTGTTGCCGCTTATCCTGTTCTACAGGGTTGCAGGCAAGCTGGAGCCCATCCCAGCTGACTATGGGTGAGAGGCGGGGTACACCCTGGACAAATCGCCAGGCTAGCACAGAAACAAACAAACATTCACACCTACGCTCAATTTAGAGCCACCAATTAACCTAACCTGCATGTCTTTGGACTGTGGGGGAAACCCATGCAGACACAGGGAGAACATGCAAACTCCACACAGAAAGGCCCTCGCTGGCTGCTGGGCTGGAAACCAGGACCTTCTTGCTGTGAGGCACTAGTGCCAACCACTACACCACCATGCTGCCCATATATATATATATATATATATATATATATATATATATATACTAATCAGCCATAAAATTCTCAAAATGTAGATTTGCATTTTTAACGTCATTACAACCTCTTAGTGTTATAGGTTCAAGCAGAAAATAGTGCTTTTCATGCAAACAATTGTTTGGTAAAGAAAATACTTTTTTCTCAAGTTTATCACAGTGGATTTATCACATTTTGGAACCAAAGTCTTTGTGTATACACACACACACAGCCATAAAATGAAAAAACACTGACATATAAAATGATTCACATTATGTTGTTACAACGGTACCTGTCAAAGGGTGGGATATATTAGGCAGCAAGAGAACAATCAGTTCTCAAAGATGATGGGTGGGAAGCAGGAAAAGTAGGTAAGCATAAGGATCTGAGCAACTTAGAGAAGGGCCAAACTGTGATGGCTAAATGACTAGGTCTGAGCATCTCCAAAATGGCACATCTTGTCAGGTGTTCCTGGAATGGAGTGGTTAGTACCTTGCAAAAGTGGTCCAAGAAAGGACAACCGGTGAACCACCCTCAGGGTCATGGGTGACCAAGGTTCATTGATTAGCACGGGGCACAAAGGCCAGCCTTTGGTCCAATCCCTACTGTAGCACAAACTGCTGAAAAAGTTATTGCTGTCGGAAACACGAGGGTTCCATTAGTGGTTGGAGGGGATTTTAATTGTATTTTATCAAGAAAAGAAAGAAGGGGAATTTTTCAAAATGTATAAATCATCAGTTTTACTACAGGGCATTGTCAAGGATATTAAGTTATTCGACTGTTTTCGAAAAGTGCATCCAGAGGAGGAGGCCTTCACCTGGTTCAGTGGTGATGGTGCCCAAGCCTCCCGAATTGACTACAAGGGACTGCCCACCAGCTGATGCTACACTTATTCCCCTGTTCTTTTCCAATCACGTTATGCTATCTTGTACCCTGTCTTTCCCCACAGGTGTGACTGTAGGGGGAGGGCTGTGGAGGCTGAACTGTTCCCTTTTACAAGATGAAGAAATAGTTAGAAGTTACAGGGAGCAGTACAGCCTCTGGCAGACTTTCCAGGACTTGTATGATTCATGAGAACTTTGGTGAGAAATGGTGAAAAGATGGACAAAATATTTTTTTAGTAGGATAGGGAGAGAAAAGAGGCACATGATGGGGTTGAAAAAAGACTTCAGAGGTATTTTAATCTTTTAAATTAGGGTTATGACTTTTTTGAAGAAATTAAGGAAGTAAAAAAAAATTCCATTTTAATAGAAAATAAAGGTAAAGGAGCAATATTAAGAAGTAAAGAACAAGAAATTGAAGAAGGAAAAAAATGTGCATGATACTTTTTAAAGAAAATTCTATCAAGAGGAGGAGGAGGGACAACAAAATTGAAAGAAGAAGGAAGGGAATTAGATGGAAGGGAAGAAGAAATTAAACAGGAGAGATTTTCAACATGGTAGAGTGTTTTTATGAAAACCTCTACAGAAGTAAAGTTATGCAACCTGAAACCGTGCCAGAAGTTTTTTTTTTTTTAGACAAACAAACAAACCCCACAGTCAGGGTGTTTTACAAGGATTTTACTATTTTAGAATTGCAAAACTGTCTTAAAGATTTTAAACGAGGAAAGTTTCCAGGAGAGGATGGACTCCCTTTGGAATTTTATCAAACCTTTTGGGACGTTTTAGCAAATAACATTTTGACTATTTTTAAAGAATTTGAAAGACTGGATTGACTTCCAGACAGTTTCAGGATAGGGATAGTTTCTTTACTCCACAAAAAAGGTGACAAGATGGACTTGAGGAAATGGAGACCAATCACCCTTTTAAATTTTGATTGTAAGCATTTTAGCAAACTTTTATCACAACGTATGTCAACAGTATTTTAGAAGACATGATCCACCTGGCTCAAGCCTGCGCCATCCCCCAGAGGAAGATAATGGACAACCTAGTGCTGGTTCGAGAAGCCATCTGATTTACGAGGGACAGAAACATTTGGCTATTACTTTTAAATTTAGACTTTGAGAAAGCCTTTGATTGGGTCTTGCACCAGTACCTTTTTCAGGTACTGCAAAAGATGGGATTTCCTGGGAGGTTTTTAGAGTGGGTGGGTTTGCTGTATCAAGATATTAGCAGCAGAATTTTGGTAAATGGGCACCTCACAAAAGCGATAGATGTTCGCTCTGGTGTCCACCAGGGGTGCCCGTTATCTCCACTCCTGTTTGTAGCCTGTATTGAGCCACTGGTGCAGATCTTGAGAAAGGACAAATGGATCAAAGGACTAGACTTGCCATGTGGACTGACTGTGACCTGTACTTTGTACAGGTCACAGTCAGTCCACCTGATTTGTACATCACTCTTTTATGTTTGGATGTTTTATTGGTTCAAAGAGCTCTGGACTTGACTGACTATTATGGAAAGGCCTTGGGTGCTAAGCTCAATAAGAGCAAGTCCGAGGCCCAGCTCTTTGGACAATGGGATAACTTACAGACCGACCTGGATCTGGATTTTACAGAAAAAGATATTAAAGTTTTAGGAGTCTAATTTGATGAGGAGGGTGGTGGATAGGACAACTGGACTGACATGTTAGGGAAAGTCAGGCAATGGCTGGGGTTTTGGGAATTGAGACAGCTTACGATGGAGGGAAAAGTTTTAATAATAAATGCTGTTATTTTACCTTTGCTTTTATTCATCTGTTCTGTTTTTAGTTCTCTGAGACAATTTCTTTTAGATCTGGAGAGGGTGTTTTTTTTACTTCCTGTGGGGGTCCAAGTGGGAGAGACTGCAGTAAGAGATAGTGAAGAAAAGGCCAGAAAATGATGGGAAAGGCCTCCCAGACCCCCGCCTGTTTTTAGGTTCCAAATTCACCACCGTGCACATCAGTTACACCACGTCCCCATCCAGAGATAGTAAAATGGCAGCTATGGTCAAGTTCTGGATGGGGTCATATCTTAGACAGCTGAACATTTTAAAGACAAATTTAAAACACCAGTTGCTTTTACATTGGACCAAGAATATGCTTTTATTGAAAAGTTTTTCAAGAAAAAATTTTTGGAAAAGGAAGATGTCACTGTTTTAACTAATGCAAAGCTTCTTGTCTCTCTTGTGCAGGACCAGGAGGAAGTTAGCCCCATTCTTGGCCTCACAGTATATGAGGCCAAACAGATTTAGGGGAACGCACCCCACCCTGCTTTTCAGAACAAGCACAAGGACCTGTAATGAATGGCTGCCCATGAGATCCTCCCGGTCAGGGCCATGATGCGTTCCTGGGGCATGGTGGCAAATCTGGTCTGCCCACGGCCAGGGTGTGGCCAGCCTGAAACCGTGCGGCGTGTGCTCTGGGAGTGCAGTGTGGCAAAGGACCTGTGGGCCATAACTGGCCCCTTAGAATACCCAAGCCTGCCAGCAGGGGAGGTCCATCCGCAAGTTTACTGGCTAGCAGTAAACGGGGTGAGCCAGGGCATTGAAAAGTTACCAGCAGCTGAATTTACCATGCTCTGGCTCACCCTGAACAGCATGAAGGCCGCCCTGTGGACCTCCCACAACCTGATGGTGGGGAAGCGGGTGACTGTGCCCTTGCATGTATTTGAAAAGCTGGTAAAATCTTCACTGCAAGAGGCACTGCATGCCAACAACTGGAGGAGGGAGACAGGGTCACACGGAGGGGGGTCCCTGGCTCCCATAGATGCCTGCCAAAAAGACGTGGAAAACTACAAGAGCATTGCAGTGGGCATAGGGTGAGGATCTCCGCTGGGGGGACAACTTGATAGTGGCTCACCCTTGTCCTGTATGACAGAGACTATTTTGGTTTTTTATTGTTTTATTTATTTTTTTATTTAAAATTGTTTTTCATTTACTTCCATTGGTTTGCATTTTATGTTGCTTTATTTATTTAATCATTCATTTATTAAGTTATGTACTAACATACTAATTAATGTTCTCTACAAAATTGTTTTGTGAACAAAGCATGGAATTTTTTTTTGTATCCTTATTTTTATTGATTTAGACAACCAACAATTTTTCAACATATGCATTCAATACATCAAAAAGATATACTTCTTGCCCACCTCCCAACAACCCACCCCCAAACTTTGAGCCATCTGTTAATAGAAAAAATATATAATAATAATAATAATAATGGTTTACAATAAAATTAAGAAATAATAATAATAAAGTAATAAAAAAACGCATACATGAGGGTACAGTCTCACTTGTTATTGTAACAATTAAAGATTTATGTTACTAGGTCTTGATTCCAAAAATGTAATGAATGAATCCCACATTTTATGAAAAATATGGCTTTTGTGTTTAATGGCATACGTAAGCCTTTCAATCACTATACATGAAGATAGTTCATTAACCCATAGAGTTACAGATGGACAACAGACACTTTTCCACTGTCTGGCAATAAGACGTTTTGCTTGTAGTAAGCAGAGGTTGACCAGTTTGCTTTCATGTGTTCTAAGGGATAATACCTCGGGGATAAGGCCAAGTATACAGATTACTGGACATACAGGGATTTCTTTCTGAATGATGCAGGAAATAATCTCAATTATACCAATCCAAAATTCTTGAATATGTTTACAGGTCCAGATACAATGAAATAAGGTTCCTTTCTCTGTCATACATTTAATACAAGTGTCCAGAATATTAGGGTTAAACTTATGGAGTTTTTCATATGTTCTCATGAGCCAGTTATATTGAATTAACCTCAACCTACTATTAATAGTCATAGTTTGTGCTTGACAGCATGCCTTTTCCCATTCTGTCTCTGTAATAACTGTCTGGAAATCTTCCATCCAGGCCAATCTCTTATAGTCTGAGGACTCTCTTGATGACATAAGTAATCTACTGTACACTTTTGAGATAGTCCCTTTAGCACAGGGATTGGGTGTTACCATTTACCATCTATACCATTTAAAGAGGAAGGTTGATATGACTATGGTTCTTAGGAATCCTAAAGTTATCTTTCAAATATTCAAAAGACATAAGGGTGTTGTCCATAAAGAGATCTGAAATCTTCTGTAAACCAAGCTGTGTCCAAAGTTTAAAACCAGGTCTCATGTACCTGGTGTAAATCTTGCTTTACCCCAGATAGGAGAGAAATGTGATATATCCCTTGGCTCTCCAACCATTTCTTGCGACTCATACCAAGCTATAATTATGGTTTTAACAAATGGGTTAATTGTGTTCTGCTTAAGCATTTTGGGGGAATTGGATTATAAGTATCTGTCCAAAGTTAGCCCTTTTGCCTTTTGTTCCTCTATCTGGACCCATGACAGATTCGAAGGATTAGAGAACCAAAAGAGTGCGGCTCTAACTTGGGCTGCTCTGAAGTACCATAGAAGGTTGGGTAATTGCAAACCTCCCATCATAAGGTAGATATGGTATAGCAGGGTTAAGTGAAGTCTTGGTCGTCTTTTATTCCAGATGAAATTTGTGAATGTTTTCCTCATAGTAGAGAAAAAGGCTGGTGGGGGAGAAAGAGGAATTGACTGAAACAAATACAGAAATTTGGGGAGAATGTTCATCTTGATGGCATTGATTCTACCTATTAATGTAAGGGGAAGAGACATCCATCTATTCAAAGTATTGTTTACATATGAAACAATGGGGTCATAGTTATGTGGGATTATGTTTTTTATTTGAGGTGTGAGAATAATCCCCAAGTATTTAAAGCCGTTTTTAGATACTGTGAAAGGGTGTTGGATTGCTGGATTATTTCTTTCTTTTTCATTGAGGAAGCGTATCGAAGATTTGGACTGATTGACCTTATATCCTGAGAAAGTTCCAAAGTGACTAATCATATTGATCAGAGTAGGCATTGTGTTTTTTAGATCTGCAAGGTATAATAATATATCATCTGAAATAATGAAATGTGATGTTTCTGACCTGAAACATCAATTCCCTTTATCCCAGGGTGATTTCGTGTAGCTATTGCCAGGGGCTCAATAGACATCACAAATAGAAGGGGAGACAGTGGACAACCCTGTCGCGTACCACACGATAGATTGAAGGGTTCTGAAATTAAGTTGTTTGTGACTATTTCAGCTAATGGTTCACAGTACAATAATTTAATCCACTGACAGAATTTAGGTCCACAGCCATATCGGCAGAGCATATCAAATAAATAAGGCCATTCAACTCTGTCAAACGCTTTCTCGGCGTCCAGAGACAATATGCAGTTATCTTTAGCATCTTTCTTTTCATGGATGATATTCAATGCTCGTCGTTATGCCTGCCTGTTCTTCACACTGATGCTAAAATACTAGCCAAAGCACTAGCTTTGAGACTAGAAGTTCATCTACCAACAATAATTCATAATGACCAAAATGGATTCATTTTGTCAAAGAGATAGGTCTATAAGATTCACAATTGTGTTGTGGTTTATCTGGCTTTGGTAAAAGTGTAATCAAGGCCTTCCTTAAGGATGGGGGCAGAATTCCAGCTTCTAGGGATTCCTCAAACATTTCAAATAAAGGGCAAATTAACTGATCTTTGAAGGCCTTGTATATATCTATGGGGAGACTATCTGGTCCAGCTGTTTTCCCATTTTTCATTGTATCTATAGCCTTCAGTAATTCCTCTATAGACAAAGGTGAATCTAATTTCTGTTTTACTTCATCTGAGAAGGTAGGTATTTGAAGACCATCTAGAAGTTAGTTTGTTGGACGGTAACTCCAGGAGATTCTGATTTGTATAATGATTTGAAGAAATGGGTAAAGGCTTCATTGACCTCTTGTGGATCAGATGAAAGAGTCTCTGAGATTGTTATAATGCTACCGTATGAATGGCTTTATCAGATTGCATTTTTTTAATTTGACAGGGCAGAAGCTTGCCAGATTTTTCTCCCTGCTCATAGAAAGTTTGTTTCAAGCGAAATAGGCTGTTTTCAGCTTTAGATAGTGATAGTTTGTTATATTGTGCTCTGAGGAGGAGTAATTCTTGTTGCTGTGACATTGTATGCATATCATCTTCATAGGTTTCTTTTTCTAGCTTCTTGATTTCTTCATCAAGTGATCTCAATTTTAAATTAACTTTATTGGTTATAGAGCTTGTATAGCTAATCATCTGTCCTCTAATGTAGGCTTTGAAAGCCTCCCATCTTACAGAAGCATTTGTTTCATTTGTGTTTATTTTGAAAAATACATCAATGTTAATACCCACAAATTCTAAGAAATCTGTATCATGTAACCATTTTGGGTGTAGCCTCCATCTGTAAGGACCTCTAATGATCTTGGCCATGTCATATATTAGTGTAACAGGGCTATGATCAGAGATCACAATAGCCTCATACCTTATGTCATATATTTGCGGGAATAACTGATTTGAAACTAAGAAATAAACTATACGAGAATATGAATTTGATGATGATGAAAAGCATGAAAATTCTGATTTGTTTGGATATCGTCTTCTCCATGGGTCACATAAGTCTAATTCCTGCATAAAGGTCTGTAATACTTTCCTACTTTGCGCATGAGTGTTGTCTATACTTTTGAGTCTATCAAGGTCTGTTGACAGGGTTGTATTGAAATCTCCTCCAACCAGGAGTTGACCAGACATAGGAACTAAAAGTAAAAAGAGGTCTTCAAAGAAATGTGGGCTATCTGAATTTGGCCCATATAGATTTACAAGATTTATCTTTTTGTCAGTGAGTAGCCCTTGTAGAATTAAATATCTGCCTGCTTTGTCAGATATGACATTCAGTACTTGAAATGGAACAGACTTGTGAATCAAAGTTACTACCCCTCTTGCATTAGATGCATATGATGATGCAAATACCTGTCCTGCCCATCTTCTTTGTAATTTCTGCAGCTCACTAGATAGTAAATGTGTTTCTTGTAAGAACACAATAGTTGCTTTGAGTTGTTTTAGTCTATGCATGACCTGTTTTACTTTAGATAATTTACCTAACCCCCTCACATTCCAGGATGTTATATGTGAGTCATTCCACATGTAACCATTGTGTATTATATTTCTTTAAATGAGAGACAGTACCCGTTGTAAAAGCAGCCACTAACATAAAGTCAACAAGAAAAAAACAAAGTAATAAAACATTTTACAAAACAAGGCTCCTGGATGCAGTTAACCCGAACAAACTTGCATCCCTTTTCCCTCCCCCCACATGTAAAAGATTCAACAGTGGACTTGACTGATCCTTCTATAAGGAGCAAGTCTCTTACAAGCATAGGTTATCGCTGTTCGCTACCATTACCATCATTCCACTCCAAAACAGCCACAAACAACTTGTCATACCAACTCCATTGACAGTCTTAAACTTTTATCCAGAGAAATGAATGACCTACGTCAATATATCCTTGACATAAATTGAACAACCAAAACAGTAGGCTAATCTCACCCGGAATAAACAGTAGTACAATTTAACTAGTAGGCTAATTTTGTTATCATGTATGTCTAGGCTAAACACAAAAGAGGGCTAGCCAGCCAACACAAAAATAAGACTGTCACACAGTTCACAGTATCCTACTGTACAATGTCTCCTTGCTCCCCTGTGTCGTTGGCATCAATACGTTTCTCCACTTCCTCTGGTGAGTTGCAGATGGTGTTTTGTCCACTACAGGAGATGATTGATTTGGCTGGGTATCCAAATCTGTACTCGATGCTCAGTGATTGTAGATGCTTTTTCACCCCATCAAACTGCTTTCATTGCTTGCGCACCTCCACAGAGAAATCCGGAAAGAACATGACTTGTTATTCTTGGTATTTTACCATTTTCATTTCTCCCCATTACTCGTTGTCGATCTTGAAAGTTCAGGAACTTCATGATTAGCACTCGGGGATATGTTCGTTTGGTTGTAGGCCTACTTGGGAGTCTGCCAATTCGATGTGCTCGTTCAATTGTAACTGGACTTGATAATGATGCTCCAAACATGTCAGGCAGCCATTCTTCCAGAAATCTAACAGCATTTCTCCCCTCTGCCTTTTCAGGGAGGTTTACCAGGCGTAGGTTGCAACGCCTATTTCTATTCTCCAAATCCTCTATTCTGGAGTTGAGCCGCTCGATTTGGTTCTCCATAGTTTGTGCCATTTTTTGCACACCGCTGATGGTATCTTCTGTACTCCTAATTCGATGTTCAGCTTCAGAAAGCCTACCTCCAAAGTCACGAATTTCAGTCTTAATGTCTTGTATGGCAGATATCACACCGTCAAATTTGGAAGTGAAAACATCCTTCAGGTCTGAAATGGCTTTCATCACCTCACCTTCCTCATTAACCATAGCTTCTGTGCTTAGCAAAGTGTTAGCTTCCTCAGGTGTTTCACCCTTTTTGTCAGGATTCTTTTTAGTTTTCCCCTGTCGAGTCATCATGTATGGTATTTCCTCGTCTTAAATGCAATCTGGTCGATCAATTTTGTTTTGGAGCTGAGAAACAGTTAAAAACAGGATTTAAGGCTTTTTGTCGCGAGAGCTGCTTCTAACGTGACCTACTTGCTCGCCGCCATGTTGGATCCCTCATGGAATTAAAAAAAAAAAGTGATACTGTCAGAGTGCAGGCACTTATGGATGCAGGGGAGTACAGGGGAGAATGGGGAGCAAACTTGTAACAAAGCCAAATCGCAAAACTAGAAGCATGGTCAAAACGCAGGCAAGAGTCGGTCAATCGGCAAACAGGGCAAGACAGAAGAGACAAGAAACATAGACAAAGAGATAGCGAGGGTCAGAATAACTAAAGTCAGGCAGAGATAGAAAGGCTTGGTATGAACTGGAAAACAGAATGATACTTCACAATGAGGGGGAGTGTGAGTGAGGCTTAAGTAGTGTGACTGATGAGTTGTGAATGAGCAACAGCTGATTTCAATAAGCCGGTGACAGAGGGTGCTGTGCTCTTTGGGTGTTGTAGTCCTGAGTAGTCATGTTTGTAGTTTGGCTAGCGCTGTCATTCTCGATGCCTTTACTGACAGAAAGGAGCTCCATCTGGGATGGCCCCACGTGCTCTTGGACGGGAGTGTTCTCAGCAAGAGGGCCTGGAATGGCAGGTTTCAGACAGGAAACATGAAACATGGGGGATATCCGGCTGTCATGGGGGAGCTCTAACGTGTACAAGACGTTGTTGATATGCTGAAGTACTTTAAATGGGCTGATGTAGCTTCCAGCAAGTGTTGGGGTCCCTGAGGTTTCTTGTGGAGACCCATACTCTGTCACTTGGAGAGAAATCTGGGTTTTTGCTTCTGTGTTTGTCTGCATATTCTTTATACTTGGCGTTAACCGTCTCAATGTGTTGATGTACCTCCTCCCATATGGCTTGGCTACCAGTCCTCAACAGCTTATACCTGTGCCAATGTGTCATCCGAGGGGAACAGGGGCGGTTGGTACCCAAGTGTGCACTGAAAGGGTCTTAGTTGCATAGTGGAATGTTTGAGTGAGTTCTGTGCATACTCGGCCCATGGAATGAATTGAGACCAGTCCCCCTGGTTCCTCATGCAGAAGATTCTTAGAAAGCATCCGATCTCTTGATTGGCCTGTTCCACTTGGCTGTTAGATTGGGGATGATAAACCAGATGTGAGACTCACTGAAACTCCTAATTGTTCCATGAAACAGGTCCATAAGTGTGAGATGGACTGGGAATCACTGACTATGTCCTCAGGGATGCCAAAGCACCTGAACACCTGCTGGAATAGCAATTCAGCTGTTTGGAGTGCCGTGGGGATACCAGGTAGAGGAATGAGTTTCAGAGTGTTGGAAAATCTGTCAGTTGTCACCATGATGGTGGTGTTGCCCTGGGAAGGAGGTGGGTCTGGGACAAAATCGATGGCTAGATGGGACCAGGGTCTTTGAGGTACCTGGAGCTTACCAGTGGGAGGGGTTTGTGGGACTTTTGCCTGGGCACACTCAGAGCAGAAGGCAATGAACTGGTTAATTTCAGTGAGCATGTTCTCCCACCAGTATTTGTTCCTACGCATTTGATAAGTTCGTAGGCTGCCAGGATGTCCCATGGCGGGAGATGCATTAGCCCAGGTGATGAGTCATCCTTGAAGATGTTTCGGGACATAAAGGAGGCCAGGTGGAAGACTGATTGGGCTTGTCCGTGATTCAAAGTGATTCCCATGCCATGTGGCGCATAGGGTGGCGCCGATCTCCGTTTCCATAGCCCTCGGCCTCTTGCCTATTACATAGCTAGGGTTACAGTGGGGGGCTGGTCCTCTGGTAACTGTGAGAGTTTGACTCCCCATTCGCACTGCAGCATGCCTTGCCAGACGGCAGTAGGTACCATTTTTATGATGGTCTTTGGTATGACCCAACCATGAATAGAACTCGCAATCTCCCGATCAAGAGGTGGACAGGCTAACCACTAGGCCAGTGGTTCGACCAGTGAAGCGCACCACCCGAGCCGATGACACCGACGAACCTGACCGACCATGTGCACAATGCGGGAGAAAACCGATTTCGGGAGACATTCTTTGTCATAATAGTCTTTGTCTTTGTCAAAACTGATTAGTGCATTACAGCAGAGACACGCAGTGTACAAAGAAACCTGCACATACTTCGGATTTCTAACGCAACTAGACAAATTGTCCCTCAGTGAAATACGCGAGAAAAGTGTCAACCTGCAGGCAAAATACCATGAAGACCTGGCGGATGATTTCCCTGATGAACTGGGGCAGTTTGTGCATTTCGCAAAAGTTTCCACTGAAAACAGAAAGCCGAGGAACTTACTGGCATTCATTCGAGAGAGGCATCTACAAAATGTTTTCCCAAATGTCGACATAGCACTCAGGATTTACCTTACATTGCCTGTCAGCAATGCCAGCGGGGAGAGGTCATTTTCCAAACTGGGTATTATCAAGCATGAGAACATCAAAATGCAGCAGCAAGAGTCCTTACTAGAACTAGAAAACATGACCACATCACCCCTGTCTTATCCACACTGCATTGGCTCCCAATCAAATTTCTTATTGATTATAAAGTACTATTATTGACCTTTAAAGCACTAAATGGTCTCGCACCACAGTACCTGAGTGAACTTCTGGTCCTCTATGACACGCCATGCCTACTTAGATCAAAAGGTGCAGGCTATCTGCTGGTACCGCATATAGTGAAGGCTACATCAGGGGGCAGAGCTTTTTCTTACAAAGCCCCACAGTTATGGAACAGCCTTCCAAGTAGTGTTCGGGAATCAGACACAGTCTCAGCATTTAAGTCTTGGCTGAAAACATATCTGTTTAGTCAAGCCTTTTGTTAATGGTATTTATGAGGTAAAGGTGTAGATCTGGGGGGTCCTCAGACATAGATGGTTTTGGTAAACTGGGATGTATGAATGCTGTCAGTCCCCACTCGCTTGCTCACTCAAGTTTGTTGATGGTGTAGTGGCTGGCTGCTTTATGTCCTGGGGCTCCCTCATGCTTGTGTTACCTTCTGGCTCTCCCCTTTTAGTTATGCTGTCATAGTTAGTTGCCGGAGTCCCTGCTTGTACTCAGTGCAATATGTATACTGTTCCTACTTATTCAGGTGACATTGGGCATACCTAACAACCTGTGTTTTCTCTCCCCCTCTCCCCCCCCCCCCCCAAAAAAAAAAAAATCTGTCCCTCTGAGTTACATGTTGGTCCTGGGATCAAGATGCTGACCTCTTCTGCTCCTTGGACCTGCCCAATCCATCCTGGTGCCTTGTGTCTGGTTGGAGTCTCATCGTATTGCTCTTGTGGAGGACGGCCCCATGAGGACACACTTGAAAGTCACACTTGGAGGATGCTCTGGACTCTTACAGTAATGCTTTTATGGCTGAGGACTACAGTTGACTTGCTAACTTTAGGACTGCAGTTGTCATGAACAGTTTTGCACTCAAGTTCCCATCAACGAAGAGTTTATAACATCAACGAAACTGACTTCTTGTTAAAACTGTTAATATTATAGTCATGCTGTCTGTTGTTGCCCAAATGGATGGGTTCCCTTTTGAGTCTGGTTCCTCTCGAGGTTTCTTCCTCATGTCGTCTGAGGGAGTTTTTCCTCGCCACCATCGCCACAGGCTTGCTCATTGGGGATAGATTAGGGATAAAATTAGCTCATGTTTTAAGTTGTTCAAATTGTGTAAAGCTGCTTTGCGACAATTGTTTATTGTTAAAAGTGCTATACAAATAAACTTGACTTGACTTGACTTGGCTTTTCACCTTCCACATCATTACATTAAAAAGTTTTTTAAAATACTTTGTAGTAGAGAAGGAAGATGTCACTGTTTTAAGTCATGCTAAAATCTTGTTTCTGTTGTTCAGGACCGGGAGCCAGAGAGCCCAGTGCACAGCCTCACTTTAGAGGACGCCCAGACAGTTTTGCGCAATGCAGCCCACCCAGCTCTCCAAAACAAACACAAGGATGCATGGCAGCACATGAGATCCTCCCGGTCAGGGTTGTGATGCACTCCCAAAGCATGCCACAATCCTCCATTTTCCTATGGTTGGGGTGTGGCACGCCTGAGACCATGCGGCATGCCCTCTGGAAGTGTGGTGATGCGATGGACCTGTGGGCCATGCAATGCATGAGTCTGTCAGCAGGGGAGGTTCCCGCACTGATGGCTAGCAGTTAATGGGGTGAGTCAGGGTGTCAAAAGTTTACCAACTAAGGATTTCACCAAGCTCTGGCTCACCTTCAACAGTGTTAAAGATGCCATCTGGACCTATAGAGATCTTGCAGTCACGTGACCGGAAAGTACACAACTGCCATCTTGTCGGTCAAAAACACCACTGAATACTGCTGCACTCGTGTACAGAATGGCTCAATTTCAACCGATGGACTACATGGCTCATTTTTCTAATGAACAGATAACTAGATATATGTCTAAAATAAACGATCTACAGATTAGTGACCCTTATGGCTTACTGGACGGAGTTTTCACGACCGGATTTTGAACTGCCAGCGGAATACCCGGACGTGTATAATTACCTCATTAACTTTCCCTCGCTGTTCAGTGGTGAAGCACTGCGTGCCTATAAATCTCTGGACAGTTATCTTTACAGAAATTCAGGATTTGTCAGCGACTCAGATGTGGCATCTTGTAAACAAGAATCCTCATTGGATGGGTAAGTCACTTAAGTATTGAGTATAGCACTGACCAGCCAATAATAGAATAGAATAAGGTCATTCCAGCTGTAATTCCAAATCGTCTGTCTTGTTTACATGGCTCTGGCGTTGGAGAGGTAGAGGCTTGGCAGTGGAGGTTTGAGTGGCTGTTTTCTGAGCTTAGTCAACAGGCCGGCTCTGCAGCCTCGCTTTTGCTTCCGGTCCCGGCGCTGCCTTCTTCGCTTTGCTTCCAATAACAATCCATGGAGACCCCGCTGGTCTCGCTATCTTGTCCGGAATGTTGTGCATGCGATGGAAATCACTACAAACCGTCATTTTCTGCTGGAAACCAATGTCCAGTAAGTCCATACGGTTGTAGTGGATATTGAAGTCCGGTACAGACAAACAACACGCAAAAATACACACAAAAAACATAAAAAACGTGCACAGGTAGGGAGAGCTTGTAGCCGCAGCCGTTGTAGTAGAATTGTATATAGTAGGGTTTTCCAGAAGAAAAGGTAGAAGTAAAAGCAGAAGTAGAACCAGAAGTAGAAGTAGAAGGCGGAATATGGCGTTTGACCGACAAGATGGCGTCTGTCACAGTCTGGATCGGCTGTGGCGTCACATGCAAGTGCTCCATAGAAACCTGTTGGTGGGGAAGTGTGTGACAGTGTCCCTGCATGCAATGACACAGCTAGTAACATCTACGGTACGCTGCAGGGGTATGTTGTATGTCGCCATTCAGAGGAGGGGGTCAGGGTCACACGCAGGAAGGTCCCTGCTATCACCGTTCATAATTGTCTGTAGATGCCCCCCAAAACCATCTGGCTGGAGCAGTGGCCCAAGAGGGGGGAGGGTCTCCTCTCACACCAGAAGTGGTAGGCAGTGTGACTTGGACTGGAGGTTGGGGTGGAAGCAAAGTTTATTAAGGGCTCACCCTAGCCTGAACATCAGAGGATTTTAAAATGGTTTTCTGTTAATATTCAGGTTACTTTTATGGCATAATATTTATGATTTTGAATTTTTCAACTGTATACACAGGTACACTTTCATGGAATGTACAAAAGACGATAACAAGTACATATTTAAAATGTGAGCAAATAGGTTTGGACAAGGAAATGTGTTCAAGTGTAATTTTTTGTTTCATGACTTGGCAGTCTTGTTAATGTGTAAAATGCAAAAAAAATTATTTATTTATTTATTTATTTATTTATAATTGAAAAATGTAAACTGGAAATTGTCAGTGAAAATAAAAATCTAAAAAAAATCTGTTCTTATCTGTTTTAATATTTGATATGTTCTCTAAGTGACGATTTTATATTAACAACAATTATATAGATTCTTAGAGCAGGGAGCATGGAGCAGGGAGCTTGCTCCTTCTGCTCCATGCATCAAACTGGCATTGCAGTACCTTCAGGAATGTTTCTCTTGTTCAAAAACTAAAGAAAAAAAAGTTTCTTTCTTTAATAAATTAGTTTAAAATTTTATATGCTCGCTAAATGAGGATATTAAACAAATTTTGGAGCAGGGAGCTGGAATAAGGGCTTGCTCTTTCTGCTCCACATGTCAACCTGGTATTGCAGGACCTCCAGGAATGGTTCCCTTGTTCAAAAACTAAAGGTAAAAACCTTTCTTTCTTTAATGAATCAGTTTAACAATTGATATGTCCTCTAAATGAGTACAATATACTAAACAAATTTTTAGAGCAGGGAGCTGGAATAGGGCCTTGCTCTTTCCACTCCATGCATCAACCTGGCATTGCAGGAATGCATACATGTCAACCTTTAGTTACCCATGCCCTTACAAAATCTGTACTTTTCCCTTACATACACCCATGAGCCCTTATACAAGAGAAAAATTCCAATATATAATCCAAAGCACCGATTGTTTTATTCCACATTATACACTCCTATTGTAATTATTTATCACACTGCATCAAATTAAAATAAGCATGTACTGAATAAAAAGAAATTTTAGATCCCAGAGAAAACAACTGAATTAAAAAGGAATATATGTACAGTCAAGTAAACAATTATCTACTAAAGAGAATGACTGAACGATAAACGTAATTATTTAATATACATTGTATCAGTAATACCAGAATTATTGATGTAAATTTTGCAAATAAAATTTATTAATATTAAATAGTTCATAAAAATTACACAAAGTTCTATTTGACAAGTGTTGACATCACCTACAATATTACATTCCACCAAAGAAAATTACTTGAATTATAACAGCAGTACTAAGTAGGAATGTTAATAGTAGGTTACATGTAATAAATTATATATAATCATGTCAAACAGTAAATGAAGGTTAGTGAAAGTTCCATTTGAGAAAAAAGTGTTGATACCATAAGCAGTGTTAGATCCAACTAAAGATGACTGAACCACATCAAGTATATTAAGTGAAAATATTAATAAATTATCAAGTTAAACTGAAAATCTTCACAGTAATTTATAACAAGAATTTAAATCTTATTCCTTTTTAGAGTGTTATTTGTTGTACAAAGATGTTGCAGAATTGCTTGGGTAGCAGTTGTAGCACTCCTCATCAGAGTTCATTTTAATTTGCAGATATGCAGTTAATGTGTCTGCAGCCATATTTTTTCTGTACTCAGTATGAATTTTCGTAACCAATGAAAAAGCCCTCTCACTATCTTCATTGCTATGTGGGAGGCACACAGCAAAGCAGTAAGTTTCAGCATTGGAAACCTGGCAACACCTAGAGCAGTTTTTACATCAAAGACCTTTCCCCAATATACATCTATTATTTTCCTGGTCAATAAAAGAAAATCACAGCACGGCAAACATGTAGATGGTGTTAAATTGCTTCCATCCCCTACTACACATTTTAGAGACAAGTTACCAATGGCCATTACCACCGTTACTCTTCATTCAATACTTTCCCAGTTTACTGATGACTGATGGTAGTAATGAATGTTGGTCATCTGTGTCTACATATAATGTCGATCAACAATTAAAATGTTTAGGGAAGCAAAACCAGAAATCGCCAGATAACTACAGTTGCCGTTGTATAAAAGGTGACTCCCAGTATCGCCTCCCTAAATTATCTTCATAATGGAGGAAGCTTTCCTACATGCAAACAGTAAAAACTTAAAAAAACAAACACAAATGCTTACCTGTGCAGTCTGTTAGGCGTTGTGACTATCTAGGCCTCTAGAGGCCGCTATTGTATCTGTGATTTGTGTTTGTTTTGACAGCCATGTGCTTCTTTGTTTTTCATGTGCCTTGTGCCCCACCTGTTCTTTATTTACTGCCCCGCCTATTTTCTTAATTGCCTGGTCATGTGTCTTATTACTCTGGGTATTTATACTACCCCATTTTGTGTCTCTTGTTACTGAGTCTTTGTGCTGTTCATGATTAGTCACCTTTGTTCTGTGTACCTTGCCTGTCTACTAGTGTTTTGGACATCTACTGTCTTAGGACATTTGGACTGTTTTTGTTTACTTGGACCCTTGCTGTTTTTGTATCTTCTGAGCGTTTGGATTTTTGCTTTTTTTTTGCCTTGGTTTTGGACTTTTGGATGTTTTTCTTGTATCTCCTGTGTGTTTTTGTATTTTTCTTTTTTGGATTTTTGCCTTTTCACAAACTTTGGTTTTTCTGAGCTTTGGTGAATAAACGTTTTTGAACTCTAACTTTCATCTCACTCCTCTGCACTTGAGTCATTCCCCTGGTGGCTTAGTGGGGGTTTGCTGGGTTATTACACCAGCGACCTGGGTTTGATTCCCAGCCCAACCTAACAGTCTTTGAATTGGGGAAACTTTTTTTTTTTTGGTTAGCTGTGAAAAATGGTCTGCCACAGTCGGGGGGGATGTTGTGTTCCATGAGAAACTGGCAGAACATAACTTCTGCAGCTGTCACGGAAGTCTGGGCAGTCTGAGCTGATGTACTTAAATGACCAAGAAAACCACATGCAACTATAAAACCACATAAATCGAAAATAGTTCCATTTCATGAGGCATGCATGTTTGAAAAAATAAATGGTGGGTGCTAAGAATTTTCTCAGCGTAACAGAAAAATCTCTGATACGAAATGTAATTTTCCCATATGAAAATCAGTGTATGCCATATTAGCCAAAAAATTGCATTTTCCCGTACAAAATATGGGGAAACCCTAAAACTTGACATGTATGAGAATGGTGCCCTTGTTCAAAACAAACACTTTTTTTTTTTTTTAAGATATCAGCTTAAGATTTGATAAGTCCTCTAAATGGGGATGATATATTAAATGGGTTTTTAGAACAGGGAGCTGGAATAGGGGCTTGCTCTTTCCACTCCATGCATCAACCTGGCATTGCTATCCCTCCAGGAATGGTGACCTTGTTAAAGAAAAATATCTTTCTTTCTTTGCCTGGCCTACCCTTTCCCCATTTCCTGGTTTTCTCCATGCTCAACAATCAACTGTACCTTTAGCCTTTCCCCTACTCTTTCACTGGACATATCACACAACACTCAACTGTTCCTTTTACAATTCAACCCCCCCCCCCCATTTCCCCTCTTAAAGTTCTCATTGCATTGTTTTTTTCATTAATTGTGCAGTGGTCTCTAGTATGAATGAATGCCCTATGAGCCAGTTTTGGTGAAAAAATGCTGTGGTTCTCCTGTTTCAGGCTGTTCTAGTTTGGTGGATGGTGGGAGAACGACAGGATTTCAGCTCTTACTCATTAATATTCATGACATGTACGGTAAACGTGTTACCTCTGATTGGCTAACAGCACTGTGACGCTACCTCCAGTGGGTCAGAACAAGCAGATGTGGGTGTCTTTGTAAAAACTGTTTTGATTGGCTATTATGGTCTCGACATCGATGTTTTGACCAATAACAATGTAGATAATACAAATTTTACATCACATTCAACGAGATTGAAACGAGACTAAAGATGGCGACTTACAAATAATGTGTAAACATTGTTGGAGTTAATAAAGTTTGAACAGCATGAAGGAACATACCCCAACCCCCCGAAATTAATAAAAAAAAAATTCTCAATGGATTTGGCATAATATAAAAAGGTCATTTTTTACTCAGAAAAAGCGGAAATCCGCCGAAAAGCGGAAAACTCTCATCCCTGCCTGCCGGCTTGTGACCATGTCATGCAAGCTAACATGGAGAATATGAACATGCGATTTTGTAACAAAAACCTTCGAACAAAAAGTTCATGTTTTACTTACAGCTTGTGAGCTGGTGGTCGATCATCTTGACGGTACAGATCCAGGTATTAAAAACAAACCTCAAAAACAACCACTACTGAAGGCACTGAAGTTTGAAAAGTTACTGTGGTTGAAATGATCAGAACACAGTAGTAATGTTGCGTTATACTTCTCTGGTGGTGTTCCAAAGATAAATTCCAACCATTTCTTCTTCACCTCTTCTATCTTGGGCAAGAAATGCAACATTGATGTGTTACTGCCACAAATAACACAGGCATGAACTTGTTCAGACATGTTTTCAACTTGCTGTTAGGTTCTCTTCGTTATCTACTGATGAGATGGGCTCTGCTATCTCTCCTCGTGCTTAAATCTAAACTTTCTTCCCGTGGGCAGTCGCAAGCCAAGGTGGGCGAGGCCATGAATACTAATTTTCGAAGTGACGCAAGTTCGTAGGGCTTTTTCAGATTCGCTCATTTTTCCGACTATTTTCTTTCATAAGCTAATACAGGGAATGGGAGTAGAATTACATTTTCACATGCAGCATGCATATGCAACTCGGAGTGAACTATAGTATTTCAAAAAGAGCCAGTATTAAACGTTTTTGGTGGAAGGGCACCTTTAAAAATTTTCCTAAAATGCTTGTTGGCCAGACATTTCTTTCCCTGTTTGCAATGGCTAACAAAGGTATAATGATGCAAGAGGTTGGTCCAGGCCACCTTACCCTATACCAGCTTTCTGGACCTCTGATACAGTTTCACTAGCCTGATCCAGTGTTAAGAGTAGCTCAGGTTTCTCTTCATTGACAACCTTTTATGAAAGATTTCCATGGCAAGGAATGTTAGTGAGTTCAAATTATTTTTGCGAACTTTGCTCTGGCAGAGCTGTATATGCTTGGGGGTCAAATGTTCAAAATATCTAGCATTTTGCATGGAGACACACCTCCCCCAACACACACACAAAAGGCGCTAACCTAACCCTGACCTACAGTAATTCCTGAATCTAACCCTGACCATAACCTTAACCATAACACAAACCTGGACTTTAAACTTAACCCTAAATCTTACCCACTCTACTTAACCCTAACCCTAAATTTAATCCTAACCCTAATGCTATACTTAACCAGAAAGATAAATTTAACCCTTTGGTGACTGACCCCTTGAAAATGGTTCCTCCAGGAACCATGACATTTCAGTTGTCAAGACAACGGAAAAACACAAATACAAATACAAGAGCATTTTGTTTTGTGCACAAGAGCATTGTGACGTATCTTTCTGTTTTTGTATTTTAGTTTTTCCGTTGTCTTGACAACTGAAACGTCATCGTTCCTGGAGGAACCATTTTCAAAGGGTCAGTCACCAAAGGGTTAACCCTAACCTTTGCCCTAGCCTTAACCCTCATCCTAAACTTAACCCTGTCCCTAACACGAAGCCTAACCCCTAACCCTAAACCTAACCCTAAATCTAATCTTAACCCTAACCCTAACAATAACATTAACCCTCAACTTAACACTAACCTTAACCCGAACGCTAACCTTAACCTTAACCATGCACATGGTTAAGGTTAGCCTTAACCTTAACCTTAACCATATCTAATCCTAAACCCATACCTTAATCAATCTAATCCTAAACCTAACCCTACCTTAAGCCTAAACCTAACCTTAATCCTAACTCTAATGATAACCCAAAACGAAACTCTAACCCTAACAGTAATCTAACCTAACCTTAACCCTGTCCCAAATCATAACCTTAACCCTAACTTTAACCATATGCCTAACCCTTCCATTAAACCTTACCCTAAGTTTAATCCTAAACCTAACATTAACCCTAAACTTGAACCTAAACCTAACCATAACTTTAACCCTAACCCATATCCTAAATATAATCTTAAGCCTAATGCTCAACTTAACCCTTACACTAACCCTTAACCCTAATACCAATCTTAACCCTAACCCTAACCTGCACCCTAAATCTTCCCCTAACTCTATAACCTTAACCCTAAGCCTGAACTTAAACCTAACCTTAAACCTAACCCTACACTTAATGCTAACTCAAACCCTAACCCTATCCCTCACTGTAACCTTAAACATAACCTGACCCCAACCCTAAGCTTAGCCTAAACCCTAAGCCTAACCTTAACCTGAACCTTAACCCTAACCATAAACTTAACCCTATGCCAACCAAAGCTTAGTCTAAATCCTAAATCTAACCCTAACCCTAATCTTATCCCGAAACCTGTATTAGTGGTGAAAATTCATATACATATTCATGTCAAGGCGCTCCTGCATGAGAAAAGTTGTTTCATGCATTGGGTTTCACAGAGTATGTTGTACCATACAGAAAAGCTGCTTTTCACATGCTGCTGATAAAAACTCCTTTCTGACTTTATCAACGATAAATGAACAATCATGTGAATATGAGTGGTATGATGATAAAGTGTCAAAAGCTCGAAAACATGAAAATCCATGATTAGAAAGTTGTTACTTGTCAAATATACTTGAATACACTCACTTCACACGAAATACACGTGTGCTGTGAAGTGGCTGCATTAGGTGCATGAAAACAGCTTTCCTTCAGCAGGAGCTCCTTCAGCCTCTTTCTATCGACTTTTCAGGGCATAAAGCAAACGTTTGACAAGGAACATTGATTTTGAGTGAAATGAGTGCTTTCGAGCATATGTGACATGAAACAACTTTCCAAGCATGGATTTTCATGTTTTCGAGCTTTTAACACATTTTGATCATATTGGTCATATTAACTGTAAAAGCACGTCTGAAACGAGTTTTCAACATAGTACTGTGATATGCACTTGTTCAGAGTAGGAAAACACACTTTGTGTCACTGAGTGCATGAAAACAGCTTTCCTTCAGCAGGAGCGCCTTCAGCCAGTTTCTATCGCCTTTTCTGGGCGAAAAGGAAAGGTTTGACAAGGAACGTTGATTTTGAGTGAAATGAGTGCATTCGAGCATATGTGACATGAAACAACTTTCCAAGCATGGATCTTCATGTTTTCGAGCTTTTAACACATTTTCATCATATTGGTCATTTTAACTGTAAAAGCACGTCTGAAACGAGTTTTCAACATAGTACTGTGATATGCACTTGTTCAGAGTGGGAAAAAACACTTTGTGTCACTGAGTGCATGAAAACAACTTTACTTCAGGAGGAGTGCCTTCAGCCTGTTTCTATCACCTTTTCAGGGCATAAAGCAAACGTTTGACAAGGAACATTGATTTTGAGTGAAATGAGTGCATTCGAGCATATGTGACATGAAACAACTTTCTAAGCATGGATTTTCATGTTTTCGAGCTTTTAACACATTTTCATCATATTGGTCATTTTAACTGTAAATGCACGTCTGAAACGAGTTTTCAACATAGTACTGAGATATGCACTTGTTCAGAGTGGGAAAACACAATTTGTGTCACTGAGTGCATAAAAACAGCTTTCCTTCAGCAGGAGCGCATTCAGCCTCTTTCTATCGCCTTTTCAGGGCTTAAAGCAAACGTTTGACAAGGAACATAGATTTTGAGTGAAATGAGTGCATTCGAGCATATTTGACATGAAACAACTTTCTAAGCATGGATTTTCATGTTTTCGAGCTTTTAACACATTTTCATCATATTGGTCATTTTAACTGTAAAAGCACGTCTGACGAGTTTTCAACATAGTACTGTGATATGCACTTGTTCAGAGTGGGAAAAAACACTTTGTGTCACTGAGTGCATAAAAACAGCTTTCCTTCAGCAGGAGCGCCTTCAGGCCTGTTTCTATCGCCTTTTCAGGGCATAAAGCAAACGTTTGACAAGGAACATTGATTTTGAGTGAAATGAGTGCCTTCGAGCATATGTGGCATGAAACAACTTTCCAAGCATGGATCTTCATGTTTTCGAGCTTTTAAAACATTTTCATCATATTGGTCATTTTAACTGTAAAAGCACGTCTGAAACGAGTTTTCAACATGGTACTGTGATATGCACTTGTTCAGAGTGGGAAAACACACTTTGTGTCACTGAGTGCATGAAAACAGCTTTCCTTCAGCAGGAGCGCCTTCAGCCTGTTTCTATCGCCTTTTCAGGGCATAAAGCAAACGTTTGACAAGGAACATTGATTTTGAGTGAAATGAGTGCTTTCGAGCATATGTGACATGAAACAACATTCCAGGCATGGATCTTCATGTTTTCGAGCTTTTAACACATTTTCATCATATTGGTCATTTTAACTGTAAAAGCACGTCTGAAACGAGTTTTCAACATGGTACTGTGATATGCACTTGTTCAGAGTGGGAAAAAACACTTTGTGTCACTGAGTGCATAAAAACAGCTTTCCTTCAGCAGGAGCGCCTTCAGCCTGTTTCTATCGCCTTTTCAGGGCATAAAGCAAACGTTTGACAAGGAACATTGATTTTGAGTGAAATGAGTGCCTTCGAGCATATGTGGCATGAAACAACTTTCCAAGCATGGATCTTCATGTTTTCGAGCTTTTAAAACATTTTCATCATATTGGTCATTTTAACTGTAAAAGCACGTCTGAAACGAGTTTTCAACATAGTACTGTGATATGCACTTGTTCAGAGTGGGAAAACACACTTTGTGTCACTGAGTGCATGAAAACAGCTTTCCTTCAGCAGGAGCTCCTTCAGCCTGTTTCTATCGCCTTTTCAGGGCATAAAGCAAACGTTTGACAAGGAACATTGATTTTGAGTGAAATGAGTGCCTTCGAGCATATGTGACATGAAACAACTTTCCAAGCATGGATCTTCATGTTTTCGAGCTTTTAAAACATTTTCATCATATTGGTCATTTTAACTGTAAAAGCACGTCTGAAACGAGTTTTCAACATGGTACTGTGATATGCACTTGTTCAGAGTGGGAAAAAACACTTTGTGTCACTGAGTGCATAAAAACAGCTTTCCTTCAGCAGGAGCGCCTTCAGCCTGTTTCTATCGCCTTTTCAGGGCATAAAGCAAACGTTTGACAAGGAACATTGATTTTGAGTGAAATGAGTGCATTCGAGCATATCTGACATGAAACAACTTACTAAGCATGGATTTTCATGTTTTCCAGCTTTTAACACATTTTCATCATATTGGTCATTTTAACTGTAAAAGCACGTCTGAAACGAGTTTTCAACATAGTACTGTGATATGCACTTGTTCAGAGTGGGAAAACACACTTTGTGTCACTGAGTGCATGAAAACAGCTTTGCTTCAGCAGGAGCGCCTTCAGGACTGTTTCTATCGCCTTTTCAGGGCATAAAGCAAACGTTTGACAAGGAACATTGATTTTGAGTGAAATGAGTGCCTTCGAGCATATGTGACATGAAAAAACTTTCCAAGCATGGATCTTCATGTTTTCGAGCTTTTAAAACATTTTCATCATATTGGTCATTTTAACTGTAAAAGCACGTCTGAAACGAGTTTTCAACATGGTACTGTGATATGCACTTGTTCAGAGTGGGAAAACACACTTTGTGTCACTGAGTGCATGAAAACAGCTTTCCTTCAGCAGGAGCTCCTTCAGCCTGTTTCTATCGCCTTTTCAGGGCATAAAGCAAACGTTTGACAAGGAACATTGATTTTGAGTGAAATGAGTGCATTCGAGCATATCTGACATGAAACAACTTACTAAGCATGGATTTTCATGTTTTCCAGCTTTTAACACATTTTCATCATATTGGTCATTTTAACTGTAAAAGCACGTCTGAAACGAGTTTTCAACATAGTACTGTGATATGCACTTGTTCAGAGTGGGAAAACACACTTTGTGTCACTGAGTGCATGAAAACAGCTTTCCTTCAGCAGGAGCGCCTTCAGGACTGTTTCTATCGCCTTTTCAGGGCATAAAGCAAACGTTTGACAAGGAACATTGATTTTGAGTGAAATGAGTGCCTTCGAGCATATGTGACATGAAACAACTTTCTAAGCATGGATTTTCATGTTTTCCAACTTTTAACACATTTTCATCATATTGGTCATTTTAACTGTAAAAGCACGTCTGAAACGAGTTTTCAACATAGTACTGTGATATGCACTTGTTCAGAGTGGGAAAACACACTTTGTGTCACTGAGTGCATGAAAACAGCTTTCCTTCAGCAGGAGCGCCTTCAGCCTGTTTCTATCGCCTTTTCAGGGCATAAAGCAAACGTTTGACAAGGAACATTGATTTTGAGTGAAATGAGTGCTTTCGAGCATATGTGACATGAAACAACATTCCAGGCATGGATCTTCATGTTTTCGAGCTTTTAACACATTTTCATCATATTGGTCATTTTAACTGTAAAAGCACGTCTGAAACGAGTTTTCAACATGGTACTGTGATATGCACTTGTTCAGAGTGGGAAAAAACACTTTGTGTCACTGAGTGCATAAAAACAGCTTTCCTTCAGCAGGAGCGCCTTCAGCCTGTTTCTATCGCCTTTTCAGGGCATAAAGCAAACGTTTGACAAGGAACATTGATTTTGAGTGAAATGAGTGCCTTCGAGCATATGTGGCATGAAACAACTTTCCAAGCATGGATCTTCATGTTTTCGAGCTTTTAAAACATTTTCATCATATTGGTCATTTTAACTGTAAAAGCACGTCTGAAACGAGTTTTCAACATGGTACTGTGATATGCACTTGTTCAGAGTGGGAAAACACACTTTGTGTCACTGAGTGCATGAAAACAGCTTTCCTTCAGCAGGAGCGCCTTCAGGACTGTTTCTATCGCCTTTTCAGGGCATAAAGCAAACGTTTGACAAGGAACATTGATTTTGAGTGAAATGAGTGCCTTCGAGCATATGTGACATGAAACAACTTTCTAAGTATGGATTTTCATGTTTTCCAGCTTTTAACACATTTTCATCATATTGGTCATTTTAACTGTAAAAGCACGTCTGAAACGAGTTTTCAACATAGTACTGTGATATGCACTTGTTCAGAGTGGGAAAACACACTTTGTGTCACTGAGTGCATGAAAACAGCTTTCCTTCAGCAGGAGCGCCTTCAGCCTGTTTCTATCGCCTTTTCAGGGCATAAAGCAAACGTTTGACAAGGAACATTGATTTTGAGTGAAATGAGTGCTTTCGAGCATATGTGACATGAAACAACATTCCAGGCATGGATCTTCATGTTTTCGAGCTTTTAACACATTTTCATCATATTGGTCATTTTAACTGTAAAAGCACGTCTGAAACGAGTTTTCAACATGGTACTGTGATATGCACTTGTTCAGAGTGGGAAAAAACACTTTGTGTCACTGAGTGCATAAAAACAGCTTTCCTTCAGCAGGAGCGCCTTCAGCCTGTTTCTATCGCCTTTTCAGGGCATAAAGCAAACGTTTGACAAGGAACATTGATTTTGAGTGAAATGAGTGCCTTCGAGCATATGTGGCATGAAACAACTTTCCAAGCATGGATCTTCATGTTTTCGAGCTTTTAAAACATTTTCATCATATTGGTCATTTTAACTGTAAAAGCACGTCTGAAACGAGTTTTCAACATGGTACTGTGATATGCACTTGTTCAGAGTGGGAAAACACACTTTGTGTCACTGAGTGCATGAAAACAGCTTTCCTTCAGCAGGAGCTCCTTCAGCCTGTTTCTATCGCCTTTTCAGGGCATTAAGCAAACGTTTGACAAGGAACATAGATTTTGAGTGAAATGAGTGCATTCGAGCATATTTGACATGAAACAACTTTCTAAGCATGGATTTTCATGTTTTCGAGCTTTTAACACATTTTCATCATATTGGTCATTTTAACTGTAAAAGCACGTCTGACGAGTTTTCAACATAGTACTGTGATAGGCACTTGTTCAGAGTGGGAAAAGACACTTTGTGTCACTGAGTGCATAAAAACAGCTTTCCTTCAGCAGGAGCGCCTTCAGCCTGTTTCTATCGCCTTTTCAGGGCATAAAGCAAACGTTTGACAAGGAACATTGATTTTGAGTGAAATGAGTGCTTTCGAGCATATGTGACATGAAACAACTTTCCAAGCATGGATCTTCATGTTTTCGAGCTTTTAAAACATTTTCATCATATTGGTCATTTTAACTGTAAAAGCACGTCTGAAACGAGTTTTCAACATAGTACTGTGATATGCACTTGTTCAGAGTGGGAAAACACACTTTGTGTCACTGAGTGCATGAAAACAGCTTTCCTTCAGCAGGAGCTCCTTCAGCCTGTTTCAGGGCATAAAGCAAACGTTTGACAAGGAACATTGATTTTGAGTGAAATGAGTGCCTTCGAGCATATGTGACATGAAACAACTTTCCAAGCATGGATCTTCATGTTTTCGAGCTTTTAAAACATTTTCATCATATTGGTCATTTTAACTGTAAAAGCACGTCTGAAACGAGTTTTCAACATGGTACTGTGATATGCACTTGTTCAGAGTGGGAAAAAACACTTTGTGTCACTGAGTGCATAAAAACAGCTTTCCTTCAGCAGGAGCGCCTTCAGCCTGTTTCTATCGCCTTTTCAGGGCATAAAGCAAACGTTTGACAAGGAACATTGATTTTGAGTGAAATGAGTGCATTCGAGCATATCTGACATGAAACAACTTACTAAGCATGGATTTTCATGTTTTCCAGCTTTTAACACATTTTCATCATATTGGTCATTTTAACTGTAAAAGCACGTCTGAAACGAGTTTTCAACATAGTACTGTGATATGCACTTGTTCAGAGTGGGAAAACACACTTTGTGTCACTGAGTGCATGAAAACAGCTTTGCTTCAGCAGGAGCGCCTTCAGGACTGTTTCTATCGCCTTTTCAGGGCATAAAGCAAACGTTTGACAAGGAACATTGATTTTGAGTGAAATGAGTGCCTTCGAGCATATGTGACATGAAAAAACTTTCCAAGCATGGATCTTCATGTTTTCGAGCTTTTAAAACATTTTCATCATATTGGTCATTTTAACTGTAAAAGCACGTCTGAAACGAGTTTTCAACATGGTACTGTGATATGCACTTGTTCAGAGTGGGAAAACACACTTTGTGTCACTGAGTGCATGAAAACAGCTTTCCTTCAGCAGGAGCTCCTTCAGCCTGTTTCTATCGCCTTTTCAGGGCATAAAGCAAACGTTTGACAAGGAACATTGATTTTGAGTGAAATGAGTGCATTCGAGCATATCTGACATGAAACAACTTACTAAGCATGGATTTTCATGTTTTCCAGCTTTTAACACATTTTCATCATATTGGTCATTTTAACTGTAAAAGCACGTCTGAAACGAGTTTTCAACATAGTACTGTGATATGCACTTGTTCAGAGTGGGAAAACACACTTTGTGTCACTGAGTGCATGAAAACAGCTTTCCTTCAGCAGGAGCGCCTTCAGGACTGTTTCTATCGCCTTTTCAGGGCATAAAGCAAACGTTTGACAAGGAACATTGATTTTGAGTGAAATGAGTGCCTTCGAGCATATGTGACATGAAACAACTTTCTAAGCATGGATTTTCATGTTTTCCAACTTTTAACACATTTTCATCATATTGGTCATTTTAACTGTAAAAGCACGTCTGAAACGAGTTTTCAACATAGTACTGTGATATGCACTTGTTCAGAGTGGGAAAACACACTTTGTGTCACTGAGTGCATGAAAACAGCTTTCCTTCAGCAGGAGCGCCTTCAGCCTGTTTCTATCGCCTTTTCAGGGCATAAAGCAAACGTTTGACAAGGAACATTGATTTTGAGTGAAATGAGTGCTTTCGAGCATATGTGACATGAAACAACATTCCAGGCATGGATCTTCATGTTTTCGAGCTTTTAACACATTTTCATCATATTGGTCATTTTAACTGTAAAAGCACGTCTGAAACGAGTTTTCAACATGGTACTGTGATATGCACTTGTTCAGAGTGGGAAAAAACACTTTGTGTCACTGAGTGCATAAAAACAGCTTTCCTTCAGCAGGAGCGCCTTCAGCCTGTTTCTATCGCCTTTTCAGGGCATAAAGCAAACGTTTGACAAGGAACATTGATTTTGAGTGAAATGAGTGCCTTCGAGCATATGTGGCATGAAACAACTTTCCAAGCATGGATCTTCATGTTTTCGAGCTTTTAAAACATTTTCATCATATTGGTCATTTTAACTGTAAAAGCACGTCTGAAACGAGTTTTCAACATGGTACTGTGATATGCACTTGTTCAGAGTGGGAAAACACACTTTGTGTCACTGAGTGCATGAAAACAGCTTTCCTTCAGCAGGAGCGCCTTCAGGACTGTTTCTATCGCCTTTTCAGGGCATAAAGCAAACGTTTGACAAGGAACATTGATTTTGAGTGAAATGAGTGCCTTCGAGCATATGTGACATGAAACAACTTTCTAAGTATGGATTTTCATGTTTTCCAGCTTTTAACACATTTTCATCATATTGGTCATTTTAACTGTAAAAGCACGTCTGAAACGAGTTTTCAACATAGTACTGTGATATGCACTTGTTCAGAGTGGGAAAACACACTTTGTGTCACTGAGTGCATGAAAACAGCTTTCCTTCAGCAGGAGCGCCTTCAGCCTGTTTCTATCGCCTTTTCAGGGCATAAAGCAAACGTTTGACAAGGAACATTGATTTTGAGTGAAATGAGTGCTTTCGAGCATATGTGACATGAAACAACATTCCAGGCATGGATCTTCATGTTTTCGAGCTTTTAACACATTTTCATCATATTGGTCATTTTAACTGTAAAAGCACGTCTGAAACGAGTTTTCAACATGGTACTGTGATATGCACTTGTTCAGAGTGGGAAAAAACACTTTGTGTCACTGAGTGCATAAAAACAGCTTTCCTTCAGCAGGAGCGCCTTCAGCCTGTTTCTATCGCCTTTTCAGGGCATAAAGCAAACGTT
The DNA here is from genome assembly GCF_027579695.1 of Neoarius graeffei. Classification (NCBI taxonomy): domain Eukaryota; kingdom Metazoa; phylum Chordata; class Actinopteri; order Siluriformes; family Ariidae; genus Neoarius; species Neoarius graeffei. Next base: position 17,033,329 of record NC_083575.1, on the reverse strand, counting down.
TGACAAGGAACATTGATTTTGAGTGAAATGAGTGCCTTCGAGCATATGTGGCATGAAACAACTTTCCAAGCATGGATCTTCATGTTTTCGAGCTTTTAAAACATTTTCATCATATTGGTCATTTTAACTGTAAAAGCACGTCTGAAACGAGTTTTCAACATGGTACTGTGATATGCACTTGTTCAGAGTGGGAAAACACACTTTGTGTCACTGAGTGCATGAAAACAGCTTTCCTTCAGCAGGAGCTCCTTCAGCCTGTTTCTATCGCCTTTTCAGGGCATAAAGCAAACGTTTGACAAGGAACATAGATTTTGAGTGAAATGAGTGCATTCGAGCATATTTGACATGAAACAACTTTCTAAGCATGGATTTTCATGTTTTCGAGCTTTTAACACATTTTCATCATATTGGTCATTTTAACTGTAAAAGCACGTCTGACGAGTTTTCAACATAGTACTGTGATAGGCACTTGTTCAGAGTGGGAAAAGACACTTTGTGTCACTGAGTGCATAAAAACAGCTTTCCTTCAGCAGGAGCGCCTTCAGCCTGTTTCTATCGCCTTTTCAGGGCATAAAGCAAACGTTTGACAAGGAACATTGATTTTGAGTGAAATGAGTGCTTTCGAGCATATGTGACATGAAACAACTTTCCAAGCATGGATCTTCATGTTTTCGAGCTTTTAAAACATTTTCATCATATTGGTCATTTTAACTGTAAAAGCACGTCTGAAACGAGTTTTCAACATAGTACTGTGATATGCACTTGTTCAGAGTGGGAAAACACACTTTGTGTCACTGAGTGCATGAAAACAGCTTTCCTTCAGCAGGAGCTCCTTCAGCCTGTTTCTATCGCCTTTTCAGGGCATAAAGCAAACGTTTGACAAGGAACATTGATTTTGAGTGAAATGAGTGCCTTCGAGCATATGTGACATGAAACAACTTTCCAAGCATGGATCTTCATGTTTTCGAGCTTTTAAAACATTTTCATCATATTGGTCATTTTAACTGTAAAAGCACGTCTGAAACGAGTTTTCAACATGGTACTGTGATATGCACTTGTTCAGAGTGGGAAAAAACACTTTGTGTCACTGAGTGCATAAAAACAGCTTTCCTTCAGCAGGAGCGCCTTCAGCCTGTTTCTATCGCCTTTTCAGGGCATAAAGCAAACGTTTGACAAGGAACATTGATTTTGAGTGAAATGAGTGCATTCGAGCATATCTGACATGAAACAACTTACTAAGCATGGATTTTCATGTTTTCCAGCTTTTAACACATTTTCATCATATTGGTCATTTTAACTGTAAAAGCACGTCTGAAACGAGTTTTCAACATGGTACTGTGATATGCACTTGTTCAGAGTGGGAAAACACACTTTGTGTCACTGAGTGCATGAAAACAGCTTTGCTTCAGCAGGAGCGCCTTCAGGACTGTTTCTATCGCCTTTTCAGGGCATAAAGCAAACGTTTGACAAGGAACATTGATTTTGAGTGAAATGAGTGCCTTCGAGCATATTTGACATGAAACAACTTTCTAAGCATGGATTTTCATGTTTTCCAGCTTTTAACACATTTTCATCATATTGGTCATTTTAACTGTAAAAGCACGTCTGAAACGAGTTTTCAACATAGTACTGTGATATGCACTTGTTCAGAGTGGGAAAACACACTTTGTGTCACTGAGTGCATGAAAACAGCTTTCCTTCAGCAGGAGCTCCTTCAGCCTGTTTCTATCGCCTTTTCAGGGCATAAAGCAAACGTTTGACAAGGAACATAGATTTTGAGTGAAATGAGTGCATTCGAGCATATTTGACATGAAACAACTTTCTAAGCATGGATTTTCATGTTTTCGAGCTTTTAACACATTTTCATCATATTGGTCATTTTAACTGTAAAAGCACGTCTGACGAGTTTTCAACATAGTACTGTGATAGGCACTTGTTCAGAGTGGGAAAAGACACTTTGTGTCACTGAGTGCATAAAAACAGCTTTCCTTCAGCAGGAGCGCCTTCAGCCTGTTTCTATCGCCTTTTCAGGGCATAAAGCAAACGTTTGACAAGGAACATTGATTTTGAGTGAAATTAGTGCCTTCGAGCATATCTGACATGAAACAACTTTCTAAGCATGGATTTTCATGTTTTCGAGCTTTTAACACATTTTCATCATATTAACTGTAAAAGCACGTCTGAAACGAGTTTTCAACATAGTACTGTGATATGCACTTGTTCAGAGTGGGAAAACACACTTTATGTCACTGAGTGCATGAGAACAGCTTTCCTTCAGCAGGAGCGCCTTCAGCCACTTTCTATCGCCTTTTCGGGGCATAAACCAAACGTTTGACAAGGAACATTGATTTTGAGTGAAATGAGTGCCTTCGAGCATATGTGACATGAAACAACTTTCTAAGCATGGATTTTCATGTTTTCCAGCTGTTAACACATTTTCATCATATTGGTCATTTTAACTGTAAAAGCACGTCTGAAACGAGTTTTCAACATGGTACTGTGATATGCACTTGTTCAGAGTGGGAAAAAACACTTTGTGTCACTGAGTGCATAAAAACAGCTTTCCTTCAGCAGGAGCGCCTTCAGCCTGTTTCTATCGCCTTTTCAGGGCATAAAGCAAACGTTTGACAAGGAACATTGATTTTGAGTGAAATGAGTGCATTCGAGCATATCTGACATGAAACAACTTACTAAGCATGGATTTTCATGTTTTCCAGCTTTTAACACATTTTCATCATATTGGTCATTTTAACTGTAAAAGCACGTCTGAAACGAGTTTTCAACATAGTACTGTGATATGCACTTGTTCAGAGTGGGAAAACACACTTTGTGTCACTGAGTGCATGAAAACAGCTTTGCTTCAGCAGGAGCGCCTTCAGGACTGTTTCTATCGCCTTTTCAGGGCATAAAGCAAACGTTTGACAAGGAACATTGATTTTGAGTGAAATGAGTGCCTTCGAGCATATGTGACATGAAAAAACTTTCCAAGCATGGATCTTCATGTTTTCGAGCTTTTAAAACATTTTCATCATATTGGTCATTTTAACTGTAAAAGCACGTCTGAAACGAGTTTTCAACATGGTACTGTGATATGCACTTGTTCAGAGTGGGAAAACACACTTTGTGTCACTGAGTGCATGAAAACAGCTTTCCTTCAGCAGGAGCTCCTTCAGCCTGTTTCTATCGCCTTTTCAGGGCATAAAGCAAACGTTTGACAAGGAACATTGATTTTGAGTGAAATGAGTGCATTCGAGCATATCTGACATGAAACAACTTACTAAGCATGGATTTTCATGTTTTCCAGCTTTTAACACATTTTCATCATATTGGTCATTTTAACTGTAAAAGCACGTCTGAAACGAGTTTTCAACATAGTACTGTGATATGCACTTGTTCAGAGTGGGAAAACACACTTTGTGTCACTGAGTGCATGAAAACAGCTTTCCTTCAGCAGGAGCGCCTTCAGGACTGTTTCTATCGCCTTTTCAGGGCATAAAGCAAACGTTTGACAAGGAACATTGATTTTGAGTGAAATGAGTGCCTTCGAGCATATGTGACATGAAACAACTTTCTAAGCATGGATTTTCATGTTTTCCAGCTTTTAACACATTTTCATCATATTGGTCATTTTAACTGTAAAAGCACGTCTGAAACGAGTTTTCAACATAGTACTGTGATATGCACTTGTTCAGAGTGGGAAAACACACTTTGTGTCACTGAGTGCATGAAAACAGCTTTCCTTCAGCAGGAGCGCCTTCAGCCTGTTTCTATCGCCTTTTCAGGGCATAAAGCAAACGTTTGACAAGGAACATTGATTTTGAGTGAAATGAGTGCTTTCGAGCATATGTGACATGAAACAACATTCCAGGCATGGATCTTCATGTTTTCGAGCTTTTAACACATTTTCATCATATTGGTCATTTTAACTGTAAAAGCACGTCTGAAACGAGTTTTCAACATGGTACTGTGATATGCACTTGTTCAGAGTGGGAAAAAACACTTTGTGTCACTGAGTGCATAAAAACAGCTTTCCTTCAGCAGGAGCGCCTTCAGCCTGTTTCTATCGCCTTTTCAGGGCATAAAGCAAACGTTTGACAAGGAACATTGATTTTGAGTGAAATGAGTGCCTTCGAGCATATGTGGCATGAAACAACTTTCCAAGCATGGATCTTCATGTTTTCGAGCTTTTAAAACATTTTCATCATATTGGTCATTTTAACTGTAAAAGCACGTCTGAAACGAGTTTTCAACATGGTACTGTGATATGCACTTGTTCAGAGTGGGAAAACACACTTTGTGTCACTGAGTGCATGAAAACAGCTTTCCTTCAGCAGGAGCGCCTTCAGCCTGTTTCTATCGCCTTTTCAGGGCATAAAGCAAACGTTTGACAAGGAACATTGATTTTGAGTGAAATGAGTGCTTTCGAGCATATGTGACATGAAACAACATTCCAGGCATGGATCTTCATGTTTTCGAGCTTTTAACACATTTTCATCATATTGGTCATTTTAACTGTAAAAGCACGTCTGAAACGAGTTTTCAACATGGTACTGTGATATGCACTTGTTCAGAGTGGGAAAAAACACTTTGTGTCACTGAGTGCATAAAAACAGCTTTCCTTCAGCAGGAGCGCCTTCAGCCTGTTTCTATCGCCTTTTCAGGGCATAAAGCAAACGTTTGACAAGGAACATTGATTTTGAGTGAAATGAGTGCCTTCGAGCATATGTGGCATGAAACAACTTTCCAAGCATGGATCTTCATGTTTTCGAGCTTTTAAAACATTTTCATCATATTGGTCATTTTAACTGTAAAAGCACGTCTGAAACGAGTTTTCAACATAGTACTGTGATATGCACTTGTTCAGAGTGGGAAAACACACTTTGTGTCACTGAGTGCATGAAAACAGCTTTCCTTCAGCAGGAGCGCCTTCAGCCTGTTTCTATCGCCTTTTCAGGGCATAAAGCAAACGTTTGACAAGGAACATTGATTTTGAGTGAAATGAGTGCCTTCGAGCATATGTGGCATGAAACAACTTTCCAAGCATGGATCTTCATGTTTTCGAGCTTTTAAAACATTTTCATCATATTGGTCATTTTAACTGTAAAAGCACGTCTGAAACGAGTTTTCAACATAGTACTGTGATATGCACTTGTTCAGAGTGGGAAAACACACTTTGTGTCACTGAGTGCATGAAAACAGCTTTCCTTCAGCAGGAGCTCCTTCAGCCTGTTTCTATCGCCTTTTCAGGGCATAAAGCAAACGTTTGACAAGGAACATTGATTTTGAGTGAAATGAGTGCCTTCGAGCATATGTGACATGAAACAACTTTCCAAGCATGGATCTTCATGTTTTCGAGCTTTTAAAACATTTTCATCATATTGGTCATTTTAACTGTAAAAGCACGTCTGAAACGAGTTTTCAACATGGTACTGTGATATGCACTTGTTCAGAGTGGGAAAAAACACTTTGTGTCACTGAGTGCATAAAAACAGCTTTCCTTCAGCAGGAGCTCCTTCAGCCTGTTTCTATCGCCTTTTCAGGGCATAAAGCAAACGTTTGACAAGGAACATTGATTTTGAGTGAAATGAGTGCCTTCGAGCATATGTGACATGAAACAACTTTCCAAGCATGGATCTTCATGTTTTCGAGCTTTTAAAACATTTTCATCATATTGGTCATTTTAACTGTAAAAGCACGTCTGAAACGAGTTTTCAACATGGTACTGTGATATGCACTTGTTCAGAGTGGGAAAACACACTTTGTGTCACTGAGTGCATGAAAACAGCTTTCCTTCAGCAGGAGCTCCTTCAGCCTGTTTCTATCGCCTTTTCAGGGCATAAAGCAAACGTTTGACAAGGAACATTGATTTTGAGTGAAATGAGTGCATTCGAGCATATGTGACATGAAACAACTTTCTAAGCATGGATTTTCATGTTTTCCAGCTGTTAACACATTTTCATCATATTGGTCATTTTAACTGTAAAAGCACGTCTGAAACGAGTTTTCAACATGGTACTGTGATATGCACTTGTTCAGAGTGGGAAAAAACACTTTGTGTCACTGAGTGCATAAAAACAGCTTTCCTTCAGCAGGAGCGCCTTCAGCCTGTTTCTATCGCCTTTTCAGGGCATAAAGCAAACGTTTGACAAGGAACATTGATTTTGAGTGAAATGAGTGCATTCGAGCATATCTGACATGAAACAACTTACTAAGCATGGATTTTCATGTTTTCCAGCTTTTAACACATTTTCATCATATTGGTCATTTTAACTGTAAAAGCACGTCTGAAACGAGTTTTCAACATAGTACTGTGATATGCACTTGTTCAGAGTGGGAAAACACACTTTGTGTCACTGAGTGCATGAAAACAGCTTTCCTTCAGCAGGAGCGCCTTCAGGACTGTTTCTATCGCCTTTTCAGGGCATAAAGCAAACGTTTGACAAGGAACATTGATTTTGAGTGAAATGAGTGCCTTCGAGCATATGTGACATGAAACAACTTTCTAAGCATGGATTTTCATGTTTTCCAGCTTTTAACACATTTTCATCATATTGGTCATTTTAACTGTAAAAGCACGTCTGAAACGAGTTTTCAACATAGTACTGTGATATGCACTTGTTCAGAGTGGGAAAACACACTTTGTGTCACTGAGTGCATGAAAACAGCTTTCCTTCAGCAGGAGCGCCTTCAGCCTGTTTCTATCGCCTTTTCAGGGCATAAAGCAAACGTTTGACAAGGAACATTGATTTTGAGTGAAATGAGTGCTTTCGAGCATATGTGACATGAAACAACATTCCAGGCATGGATCTTCATGTTTTCGAGCTTTTAACACATTTTCATCATATTGGTCATTTTAACTGTAAAAGCACGTCTGAAACGAGTTTTCAACATGGTACTGTGATATGCACTTGTTCAGAGTGGGAAAAAACACTTTGTGTCACTGAGTGCATAAAAACAGCTTTCCTTCAGCAGGAGCGCCTTCAGCCTGTTTCTATCGCCTTTTCAGGGCATAAAGCAAACGTTTGACAAGGAACATTGATTTTGAGTGAAATGAGTGCCTTCGAGCATATGTGGCATGAAACAACTTTCCAAGCATGGATCTTCATGTTTTCGAGCTTTTAAAACATTTTCATCATATTGGTCATTTTAACTGTAAAAGCACGTCTGAAACGAGTTTTCAACATGGTACTGTGATATGCACTTGTTCAGAGTGGGAAAACACACTTTGTGTCACTGAGTGCATGAAAACAGCTTTCCTTCAGCAGGAGCGCCTTCAGCCTGTTTCTATCGCCTTTTCAGGGCATAAAGCAAACGTTTGACAAGGAACATTGATTTTGAGTGAAATGAGTGCTTTCGAGCATATGTGACATGAAACAACATTCCAGGCATGGATCTTCATGTTTTCGAGCTTTTAACACATTTTCATCATATTGGTCATTTTAACTGTAAAAGCACGTCTGAAACGAGTTTTCAACATGGTACTGTGATATGCACTTGTTCAGAGTGGGAAAAAACACTTTGTGTCACTGAGTGCATAAAAACAGCTTTCCTTCAGCAGGAGCGCCTTCAGCCTGTTTCTATCGCCTTTTCAGGGCATAAAGCAAACGTTTGACAAGGAACATTGATTTTGAGTGAAATGAGTGCCTTCGAGCATATGTGGCATGAAACAAGTTTCCAAGCATGGATCTTCATGTTTTCGAGCTTTTAAAACATTTTCATCATATTGGTCATTTTAACTGTAAAAGCACGTCTGAAACGAGTTTTCAACATAGTACTGTGATATGCACTTGTTCAGAGTGGGAAAACACACTTTGTGTCACTGAGTGCATGAAAACAGCTTTCCTTCAGCAGGAGCTCCTTCAGCCTGTTTCTATCGCCTTTTCAGGGCATAAAGCAAACGTTTGACAAGGAACATTGATTTTGAGTGAAATGAGTGCCTTCGAGCATATGTGACATGAAACAACTTTCCAAGCATGGATCTTCATGTTTTCGAGCTTTTAAAACATTTTCATCATATTGGTCATTTTAACTGTAAAAGCACGTCTGAAACGAGTTTTCAACATGGTACTGTGATATGCACTTGTTCAGAGTGGGAAAAAACACTTTGTGTCACTGAGTGCATAAAAACAGCTTTCCTTCAGCAGGAGCTCCTTCAGCCTGTTTCTATCGCCTTTTCAGGGCATAAAGCAAACGTTTGACAAGGAACATTGATTTTGAGTGAAATGAGTGCCTTCGAGCATATGTGACATGAAACAACTTTCCAAGCATGGATCTTCATGTTTTCGAGCTTTTAAAACATTTTCATCATATTGGTCATTTTAACTGTAAAAGCACGTCTGAAACGAGTTTTCAACATGGTACTGTGATATGCACTTGTTCAGAGTGGGAAAAAACACTTTGTGTCACTGAGTGCATAAAAACAGCTTTCCTTCAGCAGGAGCGCCTTCAGCCTGTTTCTATCGCCTTTTCAGGGCATAAAGCAAACGTTTGACAAGGAACATTGATTTTGAGTGAAATGAGTGCATTCGAGCATATCTGACATGAAACAACTTACTAAGCATGGATTTTCATGTTTTCCAGCTTTTAACACATTTTCATCATATTGGTCATTTTAACTGTAAAAGCACGTCTGAAACGAGTTTTCAACATGGTACTGTGATATGCACTTGTTCAGAGTGGGAAAACACACTTTGTGTCACTGAGTGCATGAAAACAGCTTTGCTTCAGCAGGAGCGCCTTCAGCCTGTTTCTATCGCCTTTTCAGGGCATAAAGCAAACGTTTGACAAGGAACTTTGATTTTGAGTGAAATTAGTGCCTTCGAGCATATCTGACATGAAACAACTTTCTAAGCATGGATTTTCATGTTTTCGAGCTTTTAACACATTTTCATCATATTGGTCATTTTAACTGTAAAAGCACGTCTGAAACGAGTTTTCAACATAGTACTGTGATATGCACTTGTTCAGAGTGGGAAAACACACTTTATGTCACTGAGTGCATGAGAACAGCTTTCCTTCAGCAGGAGCGCCTTCAGCCACTTTCTATCGCCTTTTCGGGGCATAAACCAAACGTTTGACAAGGAACATTGATTTTGAGTGAAATGAGTGCCTTCGAGCATATGTGACATGAAACAACTTTCTAAGCATGGATTTTCATGTTTTCCAGCTGTTAACACATTTTCATCATATTGGTCATTTTAACTGTAAAAGCACGTCTGAAACGAGTTTTCAACATGGTACTGTGATATGCACTTGTTCAGAGTGGGAAAAAACACTTTGTGTCACTGAGTGCATAAAAACAGCTTTCCTTCAGCAGGAGCGCCTTCAGCCTGTTTCTATCGCCTTTTCAGGGCATAAAGCAAACGTTTGACAAGGAACATTGATTTTGAGTGAAATGAGTGCCTTCGAGCATATGTGGCATGAAACAACTTTCCAAGCATGGATCTTCATGTTTTCGAGCTTTTAAAACATTTTCATCATATTGGTCATTTTAACTGTAAAAGCACGTCTGAAACGAGTTTTCAACATGGTACTGTGATATGCACTTGTTCAGAGTGGGAAAACACACTTTGTGTCACTGAGTGCATGAAAACAGCTTTCCTTCAGCAGGAGCGCCTTCAGCCTGTTTCTATCGCCTTTTCAGGGCATAAAGCAAACGTTTGACAAGGAACATTGATTTTGAGTGAAATGAGTGCTTTCGAGCATATGTGACATGAAACAACATTCCAGGCATGGATCTTCATGTTTTCAAGCTTTTAACACATTTTCATCATATTGGTCATTTTAACTGTAAAAGCACGTCTGAAACGAGTTTTCAACATGGTACTGTGATATGCACTTGTTCAGAGTGGGAAAAAACACTTTGTGTCACTGAGTGCATAAAAACAGCTTTCCTTCAGCAGGAGCGCCTTCAGCCTGTTTCTATCGCCTTTTCAGGGCATAAAGCAAACGTTTGACAAGGAACATTGATTTTGAGTGAAATGAGTGCCTTCGAGCATATGTGGCATGAAACAACTTTCCAAGCATGGATCTTCATGTTTTCGAGCTTTTAAAACATTTTCATCATATTGGTCATTTTAACTGTAAAAGCACGTCTGAAACGAGTTTTCAACATAGTACTGTGATATGCACTTGTTCAGAGTGGGAAAACACACTTTGTGTCACTGAGTGCATGAAAACAGCTTTCCTTCAGCAGGAGCTCCTTCAGCCTGTTTCTATCGCCTTTTCAGGGCATAAAGCAAACGTTTGACAAGGAACATTGATTTTGAGTGAAATGAGTGCCTTCGAGCATATGTGACATGAAACAACTTTCCAAGCATGGATCTTCATGTTTTCGAGCTTTTAAAACATTTTCATCATATTGGTCATTTTAACTGTAAAAGCACGTCTGAAACGAGTTTTCAACATGGTACTGTGATATGCACTTGTTCAGAGTGGGAAAAAACACTTTGTGTCACTGAGTGCATAAAAACAGCTTTCCTTCAGCAGGAGCTCCTTCAGCCTGTTTCTATCGCCTTTTCAGGGCATAAAGCAAACGTTTGACAAGGAACATTGATTTTGAGTGAAATGAGTGCCTTCGAGCATATGTGACATGAAACAACTTTCCAAGCATGGATCTTCATGTTTTCGAGCTTTTAAAACATTTTCATCATATTGGTCATTTTAACTGTAAAAGCACGTCTGAAACGAGTTTTCAACATGGTACTGTGATATGCACTTGTTCAGAGTGGGAAAAAACACTTTGTGTCACTGAGTGCATAAAAACAGCTTTCCTTCAGCAGGAGCGCCTTCAGCCTGTTTCTATCGCCTTTTCAGGGCATAAAGCAAACGTTTGACAAGGAACATTGATTTTGAGTGAAATGAGTGCATTCGAGCATATCTGACATGAAACAACTTACTAAGCATGGATTTTCATGTTTTCCAGCTTTTAACACATTTTCATCATATTGGTCATTTTAACTGTAAAAGCACTTCTGAAACGAGTTTTCAACATGGTACTGTGATATGCACTTGTTCAGAGTGGGAAAACACACTTTGTGTCACTGAGTGCATGAAAACAGCTTTGCTTCAGCAGGAGCGCCTTCAGCCTGTTTCTATCGCCTTTTCAGGGCATAAAGCAAACGTTTGACAAGGAACTTTGATTTTGAGTGAAATTAGTGCCTTCGAGCATATCTGACATGAAACAACTTTCTAAGCATGGATTTTCATGTTTTCGAGCTTTTAACACATTTTCATCATATTGGTCATTTTAACTGTAAAAGCACGTCTGAAACGAGTTTTCAACATAGTACTGTGATATGCACTTGTTCAGAGTGGGAAAACACACTTTATGTCACTGAGTGCATGAGAACAGCTTTCCTTCAGCAGGAGCGCCTTCAGCCACTTTCTATCGCCTTTTCGGGGCATAAACCAAACGTTTGACAAGGAACATTGATTTTGAGTGAAATGAGTGCCTTCGAGCATATGTGACATGAAACAACTTTCTAAGCATGGATTTTCATGTTTTCCAGCTGTTAACACATTTTCATCATATTGGTCATTTTAACTGTAAAAGCACGTCTGAAACGAGTTTTCAACATGGTACTGTGATATGCACTTGTTCAGAGTGGGAAAAAACACTTTGTGTCACTGAGTGCATAAAAACAGCTTTCCTTCAGCAGGAGCGCCTTCAGCCTGTTTCTATCGCCTTTTCAGGGCATAAAGCAAACGTTTGACAAGGAACATTGATTTTGAGTGAAATGAGTGCCTTCGAGCATATGTGGCATGAAACAACTTTCCAAGCATGGATCTTCATGTTTTCGAGCTTTTAAAACATTTTCATCATATTGGTCATTTTAACTGTAAAAGCACGTCTGAAACGAGTTTTCAACATAGTACTGTGATATGCACTTGTTCAGAGTGGGAAAACACACTTTGTGTCACTGAGTGCATGAAAACAGCTTTCCTTCAGCAGGAGCTCCTTCAGCCTGTTTCTATCGCCTTTTCAGGGCATAAAGCAAACGTTTGACAAGGAACATTGATTTTGAGTGAAATGAGTGCCTTCGAGCATATGTGACATGAAACAACTTTCTAAGCATGGATTTTCATGTTTTCCAGCTTTTAACACATTTTCATCATATTGGTCATTTTAACTGTAAAAGCACGTCTGAAACGAGTTTTCAACATAGTACTGTGATATGCACTTGTTCAGAGTGGGAAAACACACTTTGTGTCACTGAGTGCATGAAAACAGCTTTCCTTCAGCAGGAGCGCCTTCAGCCTGTTTCTATCGCCTTTTCAGGGCATAAAGCAAACGTTTGACAAGGAACATTGATTTTGAGTGAAATGAGTGCTTTCGAGCATATGTGACATGAAACAACATTCCAGGCATGGATCTTCATGTTTTCGAGCTTTTAACACATTTTCATCATATTGGTCATTTTAACTGTAAAAGCACGTCTGAAACGAGTTTTCAACATGGTACTGTGATATGCACTTGTTCAGAGTGGGAAAAAACACTTTGTGTCACTGAGTGCATAAAAACAGCTTTCCTTCAGCAGGAGCGCCTTCAGCCTGTTTCTATCGCCTTTTCAGGGCATAAAGCAAACGTTTGACAAGGAACATTGATTTTGAGTGAAATGAGTGCCTTCGAGCATATGTGGCATGAAACAACTTTCCAAGCAGGGATCTTCATGTTTTCGAGCTTTTAAAACATTTTCATCATATTGGTCATTTTAACTGTAAAAGCACGTCTGAAACGAGTTTTCAACATAGTACTGTGATATGCACTTGTTCAGAGTGGGAAAACACACTTTGTGTCACTGAGTGCATGAAAACAGCTTTCCTTCAGCAGGAGCTCCTTCAGCCTGTTTCTATCGCCTTTTCAGGGCATAAAGCAAACGTTTGACAAGGAACATTGATTTTGAGTGAAATGAGTGCCTTCGAGCATATGTGACATGAAACAACTTTCTAAGCATGGATTTTCATGTTTTCCAGCTTTTAACACATTTTCATCATATTGGTCATTTTAACTGTAAAAGCACGTCTGAAACGAGTTTTCAACATAGTACTGTGATATGCACTTGTTCAGAGTGGGAAAACACACTTTGTGTCACTGAGTGCATGAAAACAGCTTTCCTTCAGCAGGAGCGCCTTCAGCCTGTTTCTATCGCCTTTTCAGGGCATAAAGCAAACGTTTGACAAGGAACATTGATTTTGAGTGAAATGAGTGCTTTCGAGCATATGTGACATGAAACAACATTCCAGGCATGGATCTTCATGTTTTCGAGCTTTTAACACATTTTCATCATATTGGTCATTTTAACTGTAAAAGCACGTCTGAAACGAGTTTTCAACATGGTACTGTGATATGCACTTGTTCAGAGTGGGAAAAAACACTTTGTGTCACTGAGTGCATAAAAACAGCTTTCCTTCAGCAGGAGCGCCTTCAGCCTGTTTCTATCGCCTTTTCAGGGCATAAAGCAAACGTTTGACAAGGAACATTGATTTTGAGTGAAATGAGTGCCTTCGAGCATATGTGGCATGAAACAACTTTCCAAGCATGGATCTTCATGTTTTCGAGCTTTTAAAACATTTTCATCATATTGGTCATTTTAACTGTAAAAGCACGTCTGAAACGAGTTTTCAACATGGTACTGTGATATGCACTTGTTCAGAGTGGGAAAACACACTTTGTGTCACTGAGTGCATGAAAACAGCTTTCCTTCAGCAGGAGCGCCTTCAGCCTGTTTCTATCGCCTTTTCAGGGCATAAAGCAAACGTTTGACAAGGAACATTGATTTTGAGTGAAATGAGTGCTTTCGAGCATATGTGACATGAAACAACATTCCAGGCATGGATCTTCATGTTTTCGAGCTTTTAACACATTTTCATCATATTGGTCATTTTAACTGTAAAAGCACGTCTGAAACGAGTTTTCAACATGGTACTGTGATATGCACTTGTTCAGAGTGGGAAAAAACACTTTGTGTCACTGAGTGCATAAAAACAGCTTTCCTTCAGCAGGAGCGCCTTCAGCCTGTTTCTATCGCCTTTTCAGGGCATAAAGCAAACGTTTGACAAGGAACATTGATTTTGAGTGAAATGAGTGCCTTCGAGCATATGTGGCATGAAACAACTTTCCAAGCATGGATCTTCATGTTTTCGAGCTTTTAAAACATTTTCATCATATTGGTCATTTTAACTGTAAAAGCACGTCTGAAACGAGTTTTCAACATAGTACTGTGATATGCACTTGTTCAGAGTGGGAAAACACACTTTGTGTCACTGAGTGCATGAAAACAGCTTTCCTTCAGCAGGAGCTCCTTCAGCCTGTTTCTATCGCCTTTTCAGGGCATAAAGCAAACGTTTGACAAGGAACATTGATTTTGAGTGAAATGAGTGCCTTCGAGCATATGTGACATGAAACAACTTTCCAAGCATGGATCTTCATGTTTTCGAGCTTTTAAAACATTTTCATCATATTGGTCATTTTAACTGTAAAAGCACGTCTGAAACGAGTTTTCAACATGGTACTGTGATATGCACTTGTTCAGAGTGGGAAAAAACACTTTGTGTCACTGAGTGCATAAAAACAGCTTTCCTTCAGCAGGAGCTCCTTCAGCCTGTTTCTATCGCCTTTTCAGGGCATAAAGCAAACGTTTGACAAGGAACATTGATTTTGAGTGAAATGAGTGCCTTCGAGCATATGTGACATGAAACAACTTTCCAAGCATGGATCTTCATGTTTTCGAGCTTTTAAAACATTTTCATCATATTGGTCATTTTAACTGTAAAAGCACGTCTGAAACGAGTTTTCAACATGGTACTGTGATATGCACTTGTTCAGAGTGGGAAAAAACACTTTGTGTCACTGAGTGCATAAAAACAGCTTTCCTTCAGCAGGAGCGCCTTCAGCCTGTTTCTATCGCCTTTTCAGGGCATAAAGCAAACGTTTGACAAGGAACATTGATTTTGAGTGAAATGAGTGCATTCGAGCATATCTGACATGAAACAACTTACTAAGCATGGATTTTCATGTTTTCCAGCTTTTAACACATTTTCATCATATTGGTCATTTTAACTGTAAAAGCACGTCTGAAACGAGTTTTCAACATGGTACTGTGATATGCACTTGTTCAGAGTGGGAAAACACACTTTGTGTCACTGAGTGCATGAAAACAGCTTTGCTTCAGCAGGAGCGCCTTCAGCCTGTTTCTATCGCCTTTTCAGGGCATAAAGCAAACGTTTGACAAGGAACTTTGATTTTGAGTGAAATTAGTGCCTTCGAGCATATCTGACATGAAACAACTTTCTAAGCATGGATTTTCATGTTTTCGAGCTTTTAACACATTTTCATCATATTGGTCATTTTAACTGTAAAAGCACGTCTGAAACGAGTTTTCAACATAGTACTGTGATATGCACTTGTTCAGAGTGGGAAAACACACTTTATGTCACTGAGTGCATGAGAACAGCTTTCCTTCAGCAGGAGCGCCTTCAGCCACTTTCTATCGCCTTTTCGGGGCATAAACCAAACGTTTGACAAGGAACATTGATTTTGAGTGAAATGAGTGCCTTCGAGCATATGTGACATGAAACAACTTTCTAAGCATGGATTTTCATGTTTTCCAGCTGTTAACACATTTTCATCATATTGGTCATTTTAACTGTAAAAGCACGTCTGAAACGAGTTTTCAACATGGTACTGTGATATGCACTTGTTCAGAGTGGGAAAAAACACTTTGTGTCACTGAGTGCATAAAAACAGCTTTCCTTCAGCAGGAGCGCCTTCAGCCTGTTTCTATCGCCTTTTCAGGGCATAAAGCAAACGTTTGACAAGGAACATTGATTTTGAGTGAAATGAGTGCCTTCGAGCATATGTGGCATGAAACAACTTTCCAAGCATGGATCTTCATGTTTTCGAGCTTTTAAAACATTTTCATCATATTGGTCATTTTAACTGTAAAAGCACGTCTGAAACGAGTTTTCAACATAGTACTGTGATATGCACTTGTTCAGAGTGGGAAAACACACTTTGTGTCACTGAGTGCATGAAAACAGCTTTCCTTCAGCAGGAGCTCCTTCAGCCTGTTTCTATCGCCTTTTCAGGGCATAAAGCAAACGTTTGACAAGGAACATTGATTTTGAGTGAAATGAGTGCCTTCGAGCATATGTGACATGAAACAACTTTCCAAGCATGGATCTTCATGTTTTCGAGCTTTTAAAACATTTTCATCATATTGGTCATTTTAACTGTAAAAGCACGTCTGAAACGAGTTTTCAACATGGTACTGTGATATGCACTTGTTCAGAGTGGGAAAACACACTTTGTGTCACTGAGTGCATGAAAACAGCTTTCCTTCAGCAGGAGCTCCTTCAGCCTGTTTCTATCGCCTTTTCAGGGCATAAAGCAAACGTTTGACAAGGAACATTGATTTTGAGTGAAATGAGTGCCTTCGAGCATATGTGACATGAAACAACTTTCTAAGCATGGATTTTCATGTTTTCCAGCTTTTAACACATTTTCATCATATTGGTCATTTTAACTGTAAAAGCACGTCTGAAACGAGTTTTCAACATAGTACTGTGATATGCACTTGTTCAGAGTGGGAAAACACACTTTGTGTCACTGAGTGCATGAAAACAGCTTTCCTTCAGCAGGAGCGCCTTCAGCCTGTTTCTATCGCCTTTTCAGGGCATAAAGCAAACGTTTGACAAGGAACATTGATTTTGAGTGAAATGAGTGCTTTCGAGCATATGTGACATGAAACAACATTCCAGGCATGGATCTTCATGTTTTCGAGCTTTTAACACATTTTCATCATATTGGTCATTTTAACTGTAAAAGCACGTCTGAAACGAGTTTTCAACATGGTACTGTGATATGCACTTGTTCAGAGTGGGAAAAAACACTTTGTGTCACTGAGTGCATAAAAACAGCTTTCCTTCAGCAGGAGCGCCTTCAGCCTGTTTCTATCGCCTTTTCAGGGCATAAAGCAAACGTTTGACAAGGAACATTGATTTTGAGTGAAATGAGTGCCTTCGAGCATATGTGGCATGAAACAACTTTCCAAGCATGGATCTTCATGTTTTCGAGCTTTTAAAACATTTTCATCATATTGGTCATTTTAACTGTAAAAGCACGTCTGAAACGAGTTTTCAACATAGTACTGTGATATGCACTTGTTCAGAGTGGGAAAACACACTTTGTGTCACTGAGTGCATGAAAACAGCTTTCCTTCAGCAGGAGCTCCTTCAGCCTGTTTCTATCGCCTTTTCAGGGCATAAAGCAAACGTTTGACAAGGAACATTGATTTTGAGTGAAATGAGTGCCTTCGAGCATATGTGACATGAAACAACTTTCCAAGCATGGATCTTCATGTTTTCGAGCTTTTAAAACATTTTCATCATATTGGTCATTTTAACTGTAAAAGCACGTCTGAAACGAGTTTTCAACATGGTACTGTGATATGCACTTGTTCAGAGTGGGAAAACACACTTTGTGTCACTGAGTGCATGAAAACAGCTTTCCTTCAGCAGGAGCTCCTTCAGCCTGTTTCTATCGCCTTTTCAGGGCATAAAGCAAACGTTTGACAAGGAACATTGATTTTGAGTGAAATGAGTGCCTTCGAGCATATGTGACATGAAACAACTTTCTAAGCATGGATTTTCATGTTTTCCAGCTTTTAACACATTTTCATCATATTGGTCATTTTAACTGTAAAAGCACGTCTGAAACGAGTTTTCAACATAGTACTGTGATATGCACTTGTTCAGAGTGGGAAAACACACTTTGTGTCACTGAGTGCATGAAAACAGCTTTCCTTCAGCAGGAGCGCCTTCAGCCTGTTTCTATCGCCTTTTCAGGGCATAAAGCAAACGTTTGACAAGGAACATTGATTTTGAGTGAAATGAGTGCTTTCGAGCATATGTGACATGAAACAACATTCCAGGCATGGATCTTCATGTTTTCGAGCTTTTAACACATTTTCATCATATTGGTCATTTTAACTGTAAAAGCACGTCTGAAACGAGTTTTCAACATGGTACTGTGATATGCACTTGTTCAGAGTGGGAAAAAACACTTTGTGTCACTGAGTGCATAAAAACAGCTTTCCTTCAGCAGGAGCGCCTTCAGCCTGTTTCTATCGCCTTTTCAGGGCATAAAGCAAACGTTTGACAAGGAACATTGATTTTGAGTGAAATGAGTGCTTTCGAGCATATGTGACATGAAACAACATTCCAGGCATGGATCTTCATGTTTTCGAGCTTTTAACACATTTTCATCATATTGGTCATTTTAACTGTAAAAGCACGTCTGAAACGAGTTTTCAACATGGTACTGTGATATGCACTTGTTCAGAGTGGGAAAAAACACTTTGTGTCACTGAGTGCATAAAAACAGCTTTCCTTCAGCAGGAGCGCCTTCAGCCTGTTTCTATCGCCTTTTCAGGGCATAAAGCAAACGTTTGACAAGGAACATTGATTTTGAGTGAAATGAGTGCCTTCGAGCATATGTGGCATGAAACAACTTTCCAAGCATGGATCTTCATGTTTTCGAGCTTTTAAAACATTTTCATCATATTGGTCATTTTAACTGTAAAAGCACGTCTGAAACGAGTTTTCAACATAGTACTGTGATATGCACTTGTTCAGAGTGGGAAAACACACTTTGTGTCACTGAGTGCATGAAAACAGCTTTCCTTCAGCAGGAGCTCCTTCAGCCTGTTTCTATCGCCTTTTCAGGGCATAAAGCAAACGTTTGACAAGGAACATTGATTTTGAGTGAAATGAGTGCCTTCGAGCATATGTGACATGAAACAACTTTCCAAGCATGGATCTTCATGTTTTCGAGCTTTTAAAACATTTTCATCATATTGGTCATTTTAACTGTAAAAGCACGTCTGAAACGAGTTTTCAACATGGTACTGTGATATGCACTTGTTCAGAGTGGGAAAACACACTTTGTGTCACTGAGTGCATGAAAACAGCTTTCCTTCAGCAGGAGCTCCTTCAGCCTGTTTCTATCGCCTTTTCAGGGCATAAAGCAAACGTTTGACATGGAACATTGATTTTGAGTGAAATGAGTGCCTTCGAGCATATGTGACATGAAACAACTTTCTAAGCATGGATTTTCATGTTTTCCAGCTTTTAACACATTTTCATCATATTGGTCATTTTAACTGTAAAAGCACGTCTGAAACGAGTTTTCAACATAGTACTGTGATATGCACTTGTTCAGAGTGGGAAAACACACTTTGTGTCACTGAGTGCATGAAAACAGCTTTCCTTCAGCAGGAGCGCCTTCAGCCTGTTTCTATCGCCTTTTCAGGGCATAAAGCAAACGTTTGACAAGGAACATTGATTTTGAGTGAAATGAGTGCTTTCGAGCATATGTGACATGAAACAACATTCCAGGCATGGATCTTCATGTTTTCGAGCTTTTAACACATTTTCATCATATTGGTCATTTTAACTGTAAAAGCACGTCTGAAACGAGTTTTCAACATGGTACTGTGATATGCACTTGTTCAGAGTGGGAAAAAACACTTTGTGTCACTGAGTGCATAAAAACAGCTTTCCTTCAGCAGGAGCGCCTTCAGCCTGTTTCTATCGCCTTTTCAGGGCATAAAGCAAACGTTTGACAAGGAACATTGATTTTGAGTGAAATGAGTGCCTTCGAGCATATGTGGCATGAAACAACTTTCCAAGCATGGATCTTCATGTTTTCGAGCTTTTAAAACATTTTCATCATATTGGTCATTTTAACTGTAAAAGCACGTCTGAAACGAGTTTTCAACATAGTACTGTGATATGCACTTGTTCAGAGTGGGAAAACACACTTTGTGTCACTGAGTGCATGAAAATAGCTTTCCTTCAGCAGGAGCTCCTTCAGCCTGTTTCTATCGCCTTTTCAGGGCATAAAGCAAACGTTTGACAAGGAACATTGATTTTGAGTGAAATGAGTGCCTTCGAGCATATGTGACATGAAACAACTTTCCAAGCATGGATCTTCATGTTTTCGAGCTTTTAAAACATTTTCATCATATTGGTCATTTTAACTGTAAAAGCACGTCTGAAACGAGTTTTCAACATGGTACTGTGATATGCACTTGTTCAGAGTGGGAAAACACACTTTGTGTCACTGAGTGCATGAAAACAGCTTTCCTTCAGCAGGAGCTCCTTCAGCCTGTTTCTATCGCCTTTTCAGGGCATAAAGCAAACGTTTGACAAGGAACATTGATTTTGAGTGAAATGAGTGCCTTCGAGCATATGTGACATGAAACAACTTTCTAAGCATGGATTTTCATGTTTTCCAGCTTTTAACACATTTTCATCATATTGGTCATTTTAACTGTAAAAGCACGTCTGAAACGAGTTTTCAACATAGTACTGTGATATGCACTTGTTCAGAGTGGGAAAACACACTTTGTGTCACTGAGTGCATGAAAACAGCTTTCCTTCAGCAGGAGCGCCTTCAGCCTGTTTCTATCGCCTTTTCAGGGCATAAAGCAAACGTTTGACAAGGAACATTGATTTTGAGTGAAATGAGTGCTTTCGAGCATATGTGACATGAAACAACATTCCAGGCATGGATCTTCATGTTTTCGAGCTTTTAACACATTTTCATCATATTGGTCATTTTAACTGTAAAAGCACGTCTGAAACGAGTTTTCAACATGGTACTGTGATATGCACTTGTTCAGAGTGGGAAAAAACACTTTGTGTCACTGAGTGCATAAAAACAGCTTTCCTTCAGCAGGAGCGCCTTCAGCCTGTTTCTATCGCCTTTTCAGGGCATAAAGCAAACGTTTGACAAGGAACATTGATTTTGAGTGAAATGAGTGCTTTCGAGCATATGTGACATGAAACAACATTCCAGGCATGGATCTTCATGTTTTCGAGCTTTTAACACATTTTCATCATATTGGTCATTTTAACTGTAAAAGCACGTCTGAAACGAGTTTTCAACATGGTACTGTGATATGCACTTGTTCAGAGTGGGAAAAAACACTTTGTGTCACTGAGTGCATAAAAACAGCTTTCCTTCAGCAGGAGCGCCTTCAGCCTGTTTCTATCGCCTTTTCAGGGCATAAAGCAAACGTTTGACAAGGAACATTGATTTTGAGTGAAATGAGTGCCTTCGAGCATATGTGGCATGAAACAACTTTCCAAGCATGGATCTTCATGTTTTCGAGCTTTTAAAACATTTTCATCATATTGGTCATTTTAACTGTAAAAGCACGTCTGAAACGAGTTTTCAACATAGTACTGTGATATGCACTTGTTCAGAGTGGGAAAACACACTTTGTGTCACTGAGTGCATGAAAACAGCTTTCCTTCAGCAGGAGCTCCTTCAGCCTGTTTCTATCGCCTTTTCAGGGCATAAAGCAAACGTTTGACAAGGAACATTGATTTTGAGTGAAATGAGTGCCTTCGAGCATATGTGACATGAAACAACTTTCCAAGCATGGATCTTCATGTTTTCGAGCTTTTAAAACATTTTCATCATATTGGTCATTTTAACTGTAAAAGCACGTCTGAAACGAGTTTTCAACATGGTACTGTGATATGCACTTGTTCAGAGTGGGAAAACACACTTTGTGTCACTGAGTGCATGAAAACAGCTTTCCTTCAGCAGGAGCTCCTTCAGCCTGTTTCTATCGCCTTTTCAGGGCATAAAGCAAACGTTTGACAAGGAACATTGATTTTGAGTGAAATGAGTGCCTTCGAGCATATGTGACATGAAACAACTTTCTAAGCATGGATTTTCATGTTTTCCAGCTTTTAACACATTTTCATCATATTGGTCATTTTAACTGTAAAAGCACGTCTGAAACGAGTTTTCAACATAGTACTGTGATATGCACTTGTTCAGAGTGGGAAAACACACTTTGTGTCACTGAGTGCATGAAAACAGCTTTCCTTCAGCAGGAGCGCCTTCAGCCTGTTTCTATCGCCTTTTCAGGGCATAAAGCAAACGTTTGACAAGGAACATTGATTTTGAGTGAAATGAGTGCTTTCGAGCATATGTGACATGAAACAACATTCCAGGCATGGATCTTCATGTTTTCGAGCTTTTAACACATTTTCATCATATTGGTCATTTTAACTGTAAAAGCACGTCTGAAACGAGTTTTCAACATGGTACTGTGATATGCACTTGTTCAGAGTGGGAAAAAACACTTTGTGTCACTGAGTGCATAAAAACAGCTTTCCTTCAGCAGGAGCGCCTTCAGCCTGTTTCTATCGCCTTTTCAGGGCATAAAGCAAACGTTTGACAAGGAACATTGATTTTGAGTGAAATGAGTGCCTTCGAGCATATGTGGCATGAAACAACTTTCCAAGCATGGATCTTCATGTTTTCGAGCTTTTAAAACATTTTCATCATATTGGTCATTTTAACTGTAAAAGCACGTCTGAAACGAGTTTTCAACATAGTACTGTGATATGCACTTGTTCAGAGTGGGAAAACACACTTTGTGTCACTTGAGTGCATGAAAACAGCTTTCCTTCAGCAGGAGCTCCTTCAGCCTGTTTCTATCGCCTTTTCAGGGCATAAAGCAAACGTTTGACAAGGAACATTGATTTTGAGTGAAATGAGTGCCTTCGAGCATATGTGACATGAAACAACTTTCCAAGCATGGATCTTCATGTTTTCGAGCTTTTAAAACATTTTCATCATATTGGTCATTTTAACTGTAAAAGCACGTCTGAAACGAGTTTTCAACATGGTACTGTGATATGCACTTGTTCAGAGTGGGAAAACACACTTTGTGTCACTGAGTGCATGAAAACAGCTTTCCTTCAGCAGGAGCTCCTTCAGCCTGTTTCTATCGCCTTTTCAGGGCATAAAGCAAACGTTTGACAAGGAACATTGATTTTGAGTGAAATGAGTGCCTTCGAGCATATGTGACATGAAACAACTTTCTAAGCATGGATTTTCATGTTTTCCAGCTTTTAACACATTTTCATCATATTGGTCATTTTAACTGTAAAAGCACGTCTGAAACGAGTTTTCAACATAGTACTGTGATATGCACTTGTTCAGAGTGGGAAAACACACTTTGTGTCACTGAGTGCATGAAAACAGCTTTCCTTCAGCAGGAGCGCCTTCAGCCTGTTTCTATCGCCTTTTCAGGGCATAAAGCAAACGTTTGACAAGGAACATTGATTTTGAGTGAAATGAGTGCTTTCGAGCATATGTGACATGAAACAACATTCCAGGCATGGATCTTCATGTTTTCGAGCTTTTAACACATTTTCATCATATTGGTCATTTTAACTGTAAAAGCACGTCTGAAACGAGTTTTCAACATGGTACTGTGATATGCACTTGTTCAGAGTGGGAAAAAACACTTTGTGTCACTGAGTGCATAAAAACAGCTTTCCTTCAGCAGGAGCGCCTTCAGCCTGTTTCTATCGCCTTTTCAGGGCATAAAGCAAACGTTTGACAAGGAACATTGATTTTGAGTGAAATGAGTGCTTTCGAGCATATGTGACATGAAACAACATTCCAGGCATGGATCTTCATGTTTTCGAGCTTTTAACACATTTTCATCATATTGGTCATTTTAACTGTAAAAGCACGTCTGAAACGAGTTTTCAACATGGTACTGTGATATGCACTTGTTCAGAGTGGGAAAAAACACTTTGTGTCACTGAGTGCATAAAAACAGCTTTCCTTCAGCAGGAGCGCCTTCAGCCTGTTTCTATCGCCTTTTCAGGGCATAAAGCAAACGTTTGACAAGGAACATTGATTTTGAGTGAAATGAGTGCCTTCGAGCATATGTGGCATGAAACAACTTTCCAAGCATGGATCTTCATGTTTTCGAGCTTTTAAAACATTTTCATCATATTGGTCATTTTAACTGTAAAAGCACGTCTGAAACGAGTTTTCAACATAGTACTGTGATATGCACTTGTTCAGAGTGGGAAAACACACTTTGTGTCACTGAGTGCATGAAAACAGCTTTCCTTCAGCAGGAGCTCCTTCAGCCTGTTTCTATCGCCTTTTCAGGGCATAAAGCAAACGTTTGACAAGGAACATTGATTTTGAGTGAAATGAGTGCCTTCGAGCATATGTGACATGAAACAACTTTCCAAGCATGGATCTTCATGTTTTCGAGCTTTTAAAACATTTTCATCATATTGGTCATTTTAACTGTAAAAGCACGTCTGAAACGAGTTTTCAACATGGTACTGTGATATGCACTTGTTCAGAGTGGGAAAACACACTTTGTGTCACTGAGTGCATGAAAACAGCTTTCCTTCAGCAGGAGCTCCTTCAGCCTGTTTCTATCGCCTTTTCAGGGCATAAAGCAAACGTTTGACAAGGAACATTGATTTTGAGTGAAATGAGTGCCTTCGAGCATATGTGACATGAAACAACTTTCTAAGCATGGATTTTCATGTTTTCCAGCTTTTAACACATTTTCATCATATTGGTCATTTTAACTGTAAAAGCACGTCTGAAACGAGTTTTCAACATAGTACTGTGATATGCACTTGTTCAGAGTGGGAAAACACACTTTGTGTCACTGAGTGCATGAAAACAGCTTTCCTTCAGCAGGAGCGCCTTCAGCCTGTTTCTATCGCCTTTTCAGGGCATAAAGCAAACGTTTGACAAGGAACATTGATTTTGAGTGAAATGAGTGCTTTCGAGCATATGTGACATGAAACAACATTCCAGGCATGGATCTTCATGTTTTCGAGCTTTTAACACATTTTCATCATATTGGTCATTTTAACTGTAAAAGCACGTCTGAAACGAGTTTTCAACATGGTACTGTGATATGCACTTGTTCAGAGTGGGAAAAAACACTTTGTGTCACTGAGTGCATAAAAACAGCTTTCCTTCAGCAGGAGCGCCTTCAGCCTGTTTCTATCGCCTTTTCAGGGCATAAAGCAAACGTTTGACAAGGAACATTGATTTTGAGTGAAATGAGTGCCTTCGAGCATATGTGGCATGAAACAACTTTCCAAGCATGGATCTTCATGTTTTCGAGCTTTTAAAACATTTTCATCATATTGGTCATTTTAACTGTAAAAGCACGTCTGAAACGAGTTTTCAACATGGTACTGTGATATGCACTTGTTCAGAGTGGGAAAACACACTTTGTGTCACTGAGTGCATGAAAACAGCTTTCCTTCAGCAGGAGCGCCTTCAGCCTGTTTCTATCGCCTTTTCAGGGCATAAAGCAAACGTTTGACAAGGAACATTGATTTTGAGTGAAATGAGTGCTTTCGAGCATATGTGACATGAAACAACATTCCAGGCATGGATCTTCATGTTTTCGAGCTTTTAACACATTTTCATCATATTGGTCATTTTAACTGTAAAAGCACGTCTGAAACGAGTTTTCAACATGGTACTGTGATATGCACTTGTTCAGAGTGGGAAAAAACACTTTGTGTCACTGAGTGCATAAAAACAGCTTTCCTTCAGCAGGAGCGCCTTCAGCCTGTTTCTATCGCCTTTTCAGGGCATAAAGCAAACGTTTGACAAGGAACATTGATTTTGAGTGAAATGAGTGCCTTCGAGCATATGTGGCATGAAACAACTTTCCAAGCATGGATCTTCATGTTTTCGAGCTTTTAAAACATTTTCATCATATTGGTCATTTTAACTGTAAAAGCACGTCTGAAACGAGTTTTCAACATAGTACTGTGATATGCACTTGTTCAGAGTGGGAAAACACACTTTGTGTCACTGAGTGCATGAAAACAGCTTTCCTTCAGCAGGAGCTCCTTCAGCCTGTTTCTATCGCCTTTTCAGGGCATAAAGCAAACGTTTGACAAGGAACATTGATTTTGAGTGAAATGAGTGCCTTCGAGCATATGTGACATGAAACAACTTTCCAAGCATGGATCTTCATGTTTTCGAGCTTTTAAAACATTTTCATCATATTGGTCATTTTAACTGTAAAAGCACGTCTGAAACGAGTTTTCAACATGGTACTGTGATATGCACTTGTTCAGAGTGGGAAAACACACTTTGTGTCACTGAGTGCATGAAAACAGCTTTCCTTCAGCAGGAGCTCCTTCAGCCTGTTTCTATCGCCTTTTCAGGGCATAAAGCAAACGTTTGACAAGGAACATTGATTTTGAGTGAAATGAGTGCCTTCGAGCATATGTGACATGAAACAACTTTCTAAGCATGGATTTTCATGTTTTCCAGCTTTTAACACATTTTCATCATATTGGTCATTTTAACTGTAAAAGCACGTCTGAAACGAGTTTTCAACATGGTACTGTGATATGCACTTGTTCAGAGTGGGAAAAAACACTTTGTGTCACTGAGTGCATAAAAACAGCTTTCCTTCAGCAGGAGCGCCTTCAGCCTGTTTCTATCGCCTTTTCAGGGCATAAAGCAAACGTTTGACAAGGAACATTGATTTTGAGTGAAATGAGTGCCTTCGAGCATATGTGGCATGAAACAACTTTCCAAGCATGGATCTTCATGTTTTCGAGCTTTTAAAACATTTTCATCATATTGGTCATTTTAACTGTAAAAGCACGTCTGAAACGAGTTTTCAACATAGTACTGTGATATGCACTTGTTCAGAGTGGGAAAACACACTTTGTGTCACTGAGTGCATGAAAACAGCTTTCCTTCAGCAGGAGCTCCTTCAGCCTGTTTCTATCGCCTTTTCAGGGCATAAAGCAAACGTTTGACAAGGAACATTGATTTTGAGTGAAATGAGTGCCTTCGAGCATATGTGACATGAAACAACTTTCCAAGCATGGATCTTCATGTTTTCGAGCTTTTAAAACATTTTCATCATATTGGTCATTTTAACTGTAAAAGCACGTCTGAAACGAGTTTTCAACATAGTACTGTGATATGCACTTGTTCAGAGTGGGAAAACACACTTTGTGTCACTGAGTGCATGAAAACAGCTTTCCTTCAGCAGGAGCTCCTTCAGCCTGTTTCTATCGCCTTTTCAGGGCATAAAGCAAACGTTTGACAAGGAACATTGATTTTGAGTGAAATGAGTGCCTTCGAGCATATGTGACATGAAACAACTTTCCAAGCATGGATCTTCATGTTTTCGAGCTTTTAAAACATTTTCATCATATTGGTCATTTTAACTGTAAAAGCACGTCTGAAACGAGTTTTCAACATGGTACTGTGATATGCACTTGTTCAGAGTGGGAAAACACACTTTGTGTCACTGAGTGCATGAAAACAGCTTTCCTTCAGCAGGAGCTCCTTCAGCCTGTTTCTATCGCCTTTTCAGGGCATAAAGCAAACGTTTGACAAGGAACATTGATTTTGAGTGAAATGAGTGCCTTCGAGCATATGTGACATGAAACAACTTTCTAAGCATGGATTTTCATGTTTTCCAGCTTTTAACACATTTTCATCATATTGGTCATTTTAACTGTAAAAGCACGTCTGAAACGAGTTTTCAACATAGTACTGTGATATGCACTTGTTCAGAGTGGGAAAACACACTTTGTGTCACTGAGTGCATGAAAACAGCTTTCCTTCAGCAGGAGCGCCTTCAGCCTGTTTCTATCGCCTTTTCAGGGCATAAAGCAAACGTTTGACAAGGAACATTGATTTTGAGTGAAATGAGTGCTTTCGAGCATATGTGACATGAAACAACATTCCAGGCATGGATCTTCATGTTTTCGAGCTTTTAACACATTTTCATCATATTGGTCATTTTAACTGTAAAAGCACGTCTGAAACGAGTTTTCAACATGGTACTGTGATATGCACTTGTTCAGAGTGGGAAAAAACACTTTGTGTCACTGAGTGCATAAAAACAGCTTTCCTTCAGCAGGAGCGCCTTCAGCCTGTTTCTATCGCCTTTTCAGGGCATAAAGCAAACGTTTGACAAGGAACATTGATTTTGAGTGAAATGAGTGCCTTCGAGCATATGTGGCATGAAACAACTTTCCAAGCATGGATCTTCATGTTTTCGAGCTTTTAAAACATTTTCATCATATTGGTCATTTTAACTGTAAAAGCACGTCTGAAACGAGTTTTCAACATAGTACTGTGATATGCACTTGTTCAGAGTGGGAAAACACACTTTGTGTCACTGAGTGCATGAAAACAGCTTTCCTTCAGCAGGAGCTCCTTCAGCCTGTTTCTATCGCCTTTTCAGGGCATAAAGCAAACGTTTGACAAGGAACATTGATTTTGAGTGAAATGAGTGCCTTCGAGCATATGTGACATGAAACAACTTTCCAAGCATGGATCTTCATGTTTTCGAGCTTTTAAAACATTTTCATCATATTGGTCATTTTAACTGTAAAAGCACGTCTGAAACGAGTTTTCAACATGGTACTGTGATATGCACTTGTTCAGAGTGGGAAAACACACTTTGTGTCACTGAGTGCATGAAAACAGCTTTCCTTCAGCAGGAGCTCCTTCAGCCTGTTTCTATCGCCTTTTCAGGGCATAAAGCAAACGTTTGACAAGGAACATTGATTTTGAGTGAAATGAGTGCCTTCGAGCATATGTGACATGAAACAACTTTCTAAGCATGGATTTTCATGTTTTCCAGCTTTTAACACATTTTCATTATATTGGTCATTTTAACTGTAAAAGCACGTCTGAAACGAGTTTTCAACATAGTACTGTGATATGCACTTGTTCAGAGTGGGAAAACACACTTTGTGTCACTGAGTGCATGAAAACAGCTTTCCTTCAGCAGGAGCGCCTTCAGCCTGTTTCTATCGCCTTTTCAGGGCATAAAGCAAACGTTTGACAAGGAACATTGATTTTGAGTGAAATGAGTGCTTTCGAGCATATGTGACATGAAACAACATTCCAGGCATGGATCTTCATGTTTTCGAGCTTTTAACACATTTTCATCATATTGGTCATTTTAACTGTAAAAGCACGTCTGAAACGAGTTTTCAACATGGTACTGTGATATGCACTTGTTCAGAGTGGGAAAAAACACTTTGTGTCACTGAGTGCATAAAAACAGCTTTCCTTCAGCAGGAGCGCCTTCAGCCTGTTTCTATCGCCTTTTCAGGGCATAAAGCAAACGTTTGACAAGGAACATTGATTTTGAGTGAAATGAGTGCTTTCGAGCATATGTGACATGAAACAACATTCCAGGCATGGATCTTCATGTTTTCGAGCTTTTAACACATTTTCATCATATTGGTCATTTTAACTGTAAAAGCACGTCTGAAACGAGTTTTCAACATGGTACTGTGATATGCACTTGTTCAGAGTGGGAAAAAACACTTTGTGTCACTGAGTGCATAAAAACAGCTTTCCTTCAGCAGGAGCGCCTTCAGCCTGTTTCTATCGCCTTTTCAGGGCATAAAGCAAACGTTTGACAAGGAACATTGATTTTGAGTGAAATGAGTGCCTTCGAGCATATGTGGCATGAAACAACTTTCCAAGCATGGATCTTCATGTTTTCGAGCTTTTAAAACATTTTCATCATATTGGTCATTTTAACTGTAAAAGCACGTCTGAAACGAGTTTTCAACATAGTACTGTGATATGCACTTGTTCAGAGTGGGAAAACACACTTTGTGTCACTGAGTGCATGAAAACAGCTTTCCTTCAGCAGGAGCTCCTTCAGCCTGTTTCTATCGCCTTTTCAGGGCATAAAGCAAACGTTTGACAAGGAACATTGATTTTGAGTGAAATGAGTGCCTTCGAGCATATGTGACATGAAACAACTTTCCAAGCATGGATCTTCATGTTTTCGAGCTTTTAAAACATTTTCATCATATTGGTCATTTTAACTGTAAAAGCACGTCTGAAACGAGTTTTCAACATGGTACTGTGATATGCACTTGTTCAGAGTGGGAAAACACACTTTGTGTCACTGAGTGCATGAAAACAGCTTTCCTTCAGCAGGAGCTCCTTCAGCCTGTTTCTATCGCCTTTTCAGGGCATAAAGCAAACGTTTGACAAGGAACATTGATTTTGAGTGAAATGAGTGCCTTCGAGCATATGTGACATGAAACAACTTTCCAAGCATGGATCTTCATGTTTTCGAGCTTTTAAAACATTTTCATCATATTGGTCATTTTAACTGTAAAAGCACGTCTGAAACGAGTTTTCAACATGGTACTGTGATATGCACTTGTTCAGAGTGGGAAAACACACTTTGTGTCACTGAGTGCATGAAAACAGCTTTCCTTCAGCAGGAGCTCCTTCAGCCTGTTTCTATCGCCTTTTCAGGGCATAAAGCAAACGTTTGACAAGGAACATTGATTTTGAGTGAAATGAGTGCCTTCGAGCATATGTGACATGAAACAACTTTCTAAGCATGGATTTTCATGTTTTCCAGCTTTTAACACATTTTCATCATATTGGTCATTTTAACTGTAAAAGCACGTCTGAAACGAGTTTTCAACATAGTACTGTGATATGCACTTGTTCAGAGTGGGAAAACACACTTTGTGTCACTGAGTGCATGAAAACAGCTTTCCTTCAGCAGGAGCGCCTTCAGCCTGTTTCTATCGCCTTTTCAGGGCATAAAGCAAACGTTTGACAAGGAACATTGATTTTGAGTGAAATGAGTGCTTTCGAGCATATGTGACATGAAACAACATTCCAGGCATGGATCTTCATGTTTTCGAGCTTTTAACACATTTTCATCATATTGGTCATTTTAACTGTAAAAGCACGTCTGAAACGAGTTTTCAACATGGTACTGTGATATGCACTTGTTCAGAGTGGGAAAAAACACTTTGTGTCACTGAGTGCATAAAAACAGCTTTCCTTCAGCAGGAGCGCCTTCAGCCTGTTTCTATCGCCTTTTCAGGGCATAAAGCAAACGTTTGACAAGGAACATTGATTTTGAGTGAAATGAGTGCTTTCGAGCATATGTGACATGAAACAACATTCCAGGCATGGATCTTCATGTTTTCGAGCTTTTAACACATTTTCATCATATTGGTCATTTTAACTGTAAAAGCACGTCTGAAACGAGTTTTCAACATGGTACTGTGATATGCACTTGTTCAGAGTGGGAAAAAACACTTTGTGTCACTGAGTGCATAAAAACAGCTTTCCTTCAGCAGGAGCGCCTTCAGCCTGTTTCTATCGCCTTTTCAGGGCATAAAGCAAACGTTTGACAAGGAACATTGATTTTGAGTGAAATGAGTGCCTTCGAGCATATGTGGCATGAAACAACTTTCCAAGCATGGATCTTCATGTTTTCGAGCTTTTAAAACATTTTCATCATATTGGTCATTTTAACTGTAAAAGCACGTCTGAAACGAGTTTTCAACATAGTACTGTGATATGCACTTGTTCAGAGTGGGAAAACACACTTTGTGTCACTGAGTGCATGAAAACAGCTTTCCTTCAGCAGGAGCTCCTTCAGCCTGTTTCTATCGCCTTTTCAGGGCATAAAGCAAACGTTTGACAAGGAACATTGATTTTGAGTGAAATGAGTGCCTTCGAGCATATGTGACATGAAACAACTTTCCAAGCATGGATCTTCATGTTTTCGAGCTTTTAAAACATTTTCATCATATTGGTCATTTTAACTGTAAAAGCACGTCTGAAACGAGTTTTCAACATGGTACTGTGATATGCACTTGTTCAGAGTGGGAAAACACACTTTGTGTCACTGAGTGCATGAAAACAGCTTTCCTTCAGCAGGAGCTCCTTCAGCCTGTTTCTATCGCCTTTTCAGGGCATAAAGCAAACGTTTGACATGGAACATTGATTTTGAGTGAAATGAGTGCCTTCGAGCATATGTGACATGAAACAACTTTCTAAGCATGGATTTTCATGTTTTCCAGCTTTTAACACATTTTCATCATATTGGTCATTTTAACTGTAAAAGCACGTCTGAAACGAGTTTTCAACATAGTACTGTGATATGCACTTGTTCAGAGTGGGAAAACACACTTTGTGTCACTGAGTGCATGAAAACAGCTTTCCTTCAGCAGGAGCGCCTTCAGCCTGTTTCTATCGCCTTTTCAGGGCATAAAGCAAACGTTTGACAAGGAACATTGATTTTGAGTGAAATGAGTGCTTTCGAGCATATGTGACATGAAACAACATTCCAGGCATGGATCTTCATGTTTTCGAGCTTTTAACACATTTTCATCATATTGGTCATTTTAACTGTAAAAGCACGTCTGAAACGAGTTTTCAACATGGTACTGTGATATGCACTTGTTCAGAGTGGGAAAAAACACTTTGTGTCACTGAGTGCATAAAAACAGCTTTCCTTCAGCAGGAGCGCCTTCAGCCTGTTTCTATCGCCTTTTCAGGGCATAAAGCAAACGTTTGACAAGGAACATTGATTTTGAGTGAAATGAGTGCCTTCGAGCATATGTGGCATGAAACAACTTTCCAAGCATGGATCTTCATGTTTTCGAGCTTTTAAAACATTTTCATCATATTGGTCATTTTAACTGTAAAAGCACGTCTGAAACGAGTTTTCAACATAGTACTGTGATATGCACTTGTTCAGAGTGGGAAAACACACTTTGTGTCACTGAGTGCATGAAAATAGCTTTCCTTCAGCAGGAGCTCCTTCAGCCTGTTTCTATCGCCTTTTCAGGGCATAAAGCAAACGTTTGACAAGGAACATTGATTTTGAGTGAAATGAGTGCCTTCGAGCATATGTGACATGAAACAACTTTCCAAGCATGGATCTTCATGTTTTCGAGCTTTTAAAACATTTTCATCATATTGGTCATTTTAACTGTAAAAGCACGTCTGAAACGAGTTTTCAACATGGTACTGTGATATGCACTTGTTCAGAGTGGGAAAACACACTTTGTGTCACTGAGTGCATGAAAACAGCTTTCCTTCAGCAGGAGCTCCTTCAGCCTGTTTCTATCGCCTTTTCAGGGCATAAAGCAAACGTTTGACAAGGAACATTGATTTTGAGTGAAATGAGTGCCTTCGAGCATATGTGACATGAAACAACTTTCTAAGCATGGATTTTCATGTTTTCCAGCTTTTAACACATTTTCATCATATTGGTCATTTTAACTGTAAAAGCACGTCTGAAACGAGTTTTCAACATAGTACTGTGATATGCACTTGTTCAGAGTGGGAAAACACACTTTGTGTCACTGAGTGCATGAAAACAGCTTTCCTTCAGCAGGAGCGCCTTCAGCCTGTTTCTATCGCCTTTTCAGGGCATAAAGCAAACGTTTGACAAGGAACATTGATTTTGAGTGAAATGAGTGCTTTCGAGCATATGTGACATGAAACAACATTCCAGGCATGGATCTTCATGTTTTCGAGCTTTTAACACATTTTCATCATATTGGTCATTTTAACTGTAAAAGCACGTCTGAAACGAGTTTTCAACATGGTACTGTGATATGCACTTGTTCAGAGTGGGAAAAAACACTTTGTGTCACTGAGTGCATAAAAACAGCTTTCCTTCAGCAGGAGCGCCTTCAGCCTGTTTCTATCGCCTTTTCAGGGCATAAAGCAAACGTTTGACAAGGAACATTGATTTTGAGTGAAATGAGTGCTTTCGAGCATATGTGACATGAAACAACATTCCAGGCATGGATCTTCATGTTTTCGAGCTTTTAACACATTTTCATCATATTGGTCATTTTAACTGTAAAAGCACGTCTGAAACGAGTTTTCAACATGGTACTGTGATATGCACTTGTTCAGAGTGGGAAAAAACACTTTGTGTCACTGAGTGCATAAAAACAGCTTTCCTTCAGCAGGAGCGCCTTCAGCCTGTTTCTATCGCCTTTTCAGGGCATAAAGCAAACGTTTGACAAGGAACATTGATTTTGAGTGAAATGAGTGCCTTCGAGCATATGTGGCATGAAACAACTTTCCAAGCATGGATCTTCATGTTTTCGAGCTTTTAAAACATTTTCATCATATTGGTCATTTTAACTGTAAAAGCACGTCTGAAACGAGTTTTCAACATAGTACTGTGATATGCACTTGTTCAGAGTGGGAAAACACACTTTGTGTCACTGAGTGCATGAAAACAGCTTTCCTTCAGCAGGAGCTCCTTCAGCCTGTTTCTATCGCCTTTTCAGGGCATAAAGCAAACGTTTGACAAGGAACATTGATTTTGAGTGAAATGAGTGCCTTCGAGCATATGTGACATGAAACAACTTTCCAAGCATGGATCTTCATGTTTTCGAGCTTTTAAAACATTTTCATCATATTGGTCATTTTAACTGTAAAAGCACGTCTGAAACGAGTTTTCAACATGGTACTGTGATATGCACTTGTTCAGAGTGGGAAAACACACTTTGTGTCACTGAGTGCATGAAAACAGCTTTCCTTCAGCAGGAGCTCCTTCAGCCTGTTTCTATCGCCTTTTCAGGGCATAAAGCAAACGTTTGACAAGGAACATTGATTTTGAGTGAAATGAGTGCCTTCGAGCATATGTGACATGAAACAACTTTCTAAGCATGGATTTTCATGTTTTCCAGCTTTTAACACATTTTCATCATATTGGTCATTTTAACTGTAAAAGCACGTCTGAAACGAGTTTTCAACATAGTACTGTGATATGCACTTGTTCAGAGTGGGAAAACACACTTTGTGTCACTGAGTGCATGAAAACAGCTTTCCTTCAGCAGGAGCGCCTTCAGCCTGTTTCTATCGCCTTTTCAGGGCATAAAGCAAACGTTTGACAAGGAACATTGATTTTGAGTGAAATGAGTGCTTTCGAGCATATGTGACATGAAACAACATTCCAGGCATGGATCTTCATGTTTTCGAGCTTTTAACACATTTTCATCATATTGGTCATTTTAACTGTAAAAGCACGTCTGAAACGAGTTTTCAACATGGTACTGTGATATGCACTTGTTCAGAGTGGGAAAAAACACTTTGTGTCACTGAGTGCATAAAAACAGCTTTCCTTCAGCAGGAGCGCCTTCAGCCTGTTTCTATCGCCTTTTCAGGGCATAAAGCAAACGTTTGACAAGGAACATTGATTTTGAGTGAAATGAGTGCCTTCGAGCATATGTGGCATGAAACAACTTTCCAAGCATGGATCTTCATGTTTTCGAGCTTTTAAAACATTTTCATCATATTGGTCATTTTAACTGTAAAAGCACGTCTGAAACGAGTTTTCAACATAGTACTGTGATATGCACTTGTTCAGAGTGGGAAAACACACTTTGTGTCACTTGAGTGCATGAAAACAGCTTTCCTTCAGCAGGAGCTCCTTCAGCCTGTTTCTATCGCCTTTTCAGGGCATAAAGCAAACGTTTGACAAGGAACATTGATTTTGAGTGAAATGAGTGCCTTCGAGCATATGTGACATGAAACAACTTTCCAAGCATGGATCTTCATGTTTTCGAGCTTTTAAAACATTTTCATCATATTGGTCATTTTAACTGTAAAAGCACGTCTGAAACGAGTTTTCAACATGGTACTGTGATATGCACTTGTTCAGAGTGGGAAAACACACTTTGTGTCACTGAGTGCATGAAAACAGCTTTCCTTCAGCAGGAGCTCCTTCAGCCTGTTTCTATCGCCTTTTCAGGGCATAAAGCAAACGTTTGACAAGGAACATTGATTTTGAGTGAAATGAGTGCCTTCGAGCATATGTGACATGAAACAACTTTCCAAGCATGGATCTTCATGTTTTCGAGCTTTTAAAACATTTTCATCATATTGGTCATTTTAACTGTAAAAGCACGTCTGAAACGAGTTTTCAACATGGTACTGTGATATGCACTTGTTCAGAGTGGGAAAACACACTTTGTGTCACTGAGTGCATGAAAACAGCTTTCCTTCAGCAGGAGCTCCTTCAGCCTGTTTCTATCGCCTTTTCAGGGCATAAAGCAAACGTTTGACATGGAACATTGATTTTGAGTGAAATGAGTGCCTTCGAGCATATGTGACATGAAACAACTTTCTAAGCATGGATTTTCATGTTTTCCAGCTTTTAACACATTTTCATCATATTGGTCATTTTAACTGTAAAAGCACGTCTGAAACGAGTTTTCAACATAGTACTGTGATATGCACTTGTTCAGAGTGGGAAAACACACTTTGTGTCACTGAGTGCATGAAAACAGCTTTCCTTCAGCAGGAGCGCCTTCAGCCTGTTTCTATCGCCTTTTCAGGGCATAAAGCAAACGTTTGACAAGGAACATTGATTTTGAGTGAAATGAGTGCTTTCGAGCATATGTGACATGAAACAACATTCCAGGCATGGATCTTCATGTTTTCGAGCTTTTAACACATTTTCATCATATTGGTCATTTTAACTGTAAAAGCACGTCTGAAACGAGTTTTCAACATGGTACTGTGATATGCACTTGTTCAGAGTGGGAAAAAACACTTTGTGTCACTGAGTGCATAAAAACAGCTTTCCTTCAGCAGGAGCGCCTTCAGCCTGTTTCTATCGCCTTTTCAGGGCATAAAGCAAACGTTTGACAAGGAACATTGATTTTGAGTGAAATGAGTGCCTTCGAGCATATGTGGCATGAAACAACTTTCCAAGCATGGATCTTCATGTTTTCGAGCTTTTAAAACATTTTCATCATATTGGTCATTTTAACTGTAAAAGCACGTCTGAAACGAGTTTTCAACATAGTACTGTGATATGCACTTGTTCAGAGTGGGAAAACACACTTTGTGTCACTGAGTGCATGAAAATAGCTTTCCTTCAGCAGGAGCTCCTTCAGCCTGTTTCTATCGCCTTTTCAGGGCATAAAGCAAACGTTTGACAAGGAACATTGATTTTGAGTGAAATGAGTGCCTTCGAGCATATGTGACATGAAACAACTTTCCAAGCATGGATCTTCATGTTTTCGAGCTTTTAAAACATTTTCATCATATTGGTCATTTTAACTGTAAAAGCACGTCTGAAACGAGTTTTCAACATGGTACTGTGATATGCACTTGTTCAGAGTGGGAAAACACACTTTGTGTCACTGAGTGCATGAAAACAGCTTTCCTTCAGCAGGAGCTCCTTCAGCCTGTTTCTATCGCCTTTTCAGGGCATAAAGCAAACGTTTGACAAGGAACATTGATTTTGAGTGAAATGAGTGCCTTCGAGCATATGTGACATGAAACAACTTTCTAAGCATGGATTTTCATGTTTTCCAGCTTTTAACACATTTTCATCATATTGGTCATTTTAACTGTAAAAGCACGTCTGAAACGAGTTTTCAACATAGTACTGTGATATGCACTTGTTCAGAGTGGGAAAACACACTTTGTGTCACTGAGTGCATGAAAACAGCTTTCCTTCAGCAGGAGCGCCTTCAGCCTGTTTCTATCGCCTTTTCAGGGCATAAAGCAAACGTTTGACAAGGAACATT
Organism: Neoarius graeffei; assembly: GCF_027579695.1. Taxonomy (NCBI): domain Eukaryota; kingdom Metazoa; phylum Chordata; class Actinopteri; order Siluriformes; family Ariidae; genus Neoarius; species Neoarius graeffei. Next base: position 16,996,111 of record NC_083575.1, on the reverse strand, counting down.
GATTTTGAGTGAAATGAGTGCTTTCGAGCATATGTGACATGAAACAACATTCCAGGCATGGATCTTCATGTTTTCGAGCTTTTAACACATTTTCATCATATTGGTCATTTTAACTGTAAAAGCACGTCTGAAACGAGTTTTCAACATGGTACTGTGATATGCACTTGTTCAGAGTGGGAAAAAACACTTTGTGTCACTGAGTGCATAAAAACAGCTTTCCTTCAGCAGGAGCGCCTTCAGCCTGTTTCTATCGCCTTTTCAGGGCATAAAGCAAACGTTTGACAAGGAACATTGATTTTGAGTGAAATGAGTGCTTTCGAGCATATGTGACATGAAACAACATTCCAGGCATGGATCTTCATGTTTTCGAGCTTTTAACACATTTTCATCATATTGGTCATTTTAACTGTAAAAGCACGTCTGAAACGAGTTTTCAACATGGTACTGTGATATGCACTTGTTCAGAGTGGGAAAAAACACTTTGTGTCACTGAGTGCATAAAAACAGCTTTCCTTCAGCAGGAGCGCCTTCAGCCTGTTTCTATCGCCTTTTCAGGGCATAAAGCAAACGTTTGACAAGGAACATTGATTTTGAGTGAAATGAGTGCCTTCGAGCATATGTGGCATGAAACAACTTTCCAAGCATGGATCTTCATGTTTTCGAGCTTTTAAAACATTTTCATCATATTGGTCATTTTAACTGTAAAAGCACGTCTGAAACGAGTTTTCAACATAGTACTGTGATATGCACTTGTTCAGAGTGGGAAAACACACTTTGTGTCACTGAGTGCATGAAAACAGCTTTCCTTCAGCAGGAGCTCCTTCAGCCTGTTTCTATCGCCTTTTCAGGGCATAAAGCAAACGTTTGACAAGGAACATTGATTTTGAGTGAAATGAGTGCCTTCGAGCATATGTGACATGAAACAACTTTCCAAGCATGGATCTTCATGTTTTCGAGCTTTTAAAACATTTTCATCATATTGGTCATTTTAACTGTAAAAGCACGTCTGAAACGAGTTTTCAACATGGTACTGTGATATGCACTTGTTCAGAGTGGGAAAACACACTTTGTGTCACTGAGTGCATGAAAACAGCTTTCCTTCAGCAGGAGCTCCTTCAGCCTGTTTCTATCGCCTTTTCAGGGCATAAAGCAAACGTTTGACAAGGAACATTGATTTTGAGTGAAATGAGTGCCTTCGAGCATATGTGACATGAAACAACTTTCTAAGCATGGATTTTCATGTTTTCCAGCTTTTAACACATTTTCATCATATTGGTCATTTTAACTGTAAAAGCACGTCTGAAACGAGTTTTCAACATAGTACTGTGATATGCACTTGTTCAGAGTGGGAAAACACACTTTGTGTCACTGAGTGCATGAAAACAGCTTTCCTTCAGCAGGAGCGCCTTCAGCCTGTTTCTATCGCCTTTTCAGGGCATAAAGCAAACGTTTGACAAGGAACATTGATTTTGAGTGAAATGAGTGCTTTCGAGCATATGTGACATGAAACAACATTCCAGGCATGGATCTTCATGTTTTCGAGCTTTTAACACATTTTCATCATATTGGTCATTTTAACTGTAAAAGCACGTCTGAAACGAGTTTTCAACATGGTACTGTGATATGCACTTGTTCAGAGTGGGAAAAAACACTTTGTGTCACTGAGTGCATAAAAACAGCTTTCCTTCAGCAGGAGCGCCTTCAGCCTGTTTCTATCGCCTTTTCAGGGCATAAAGCAAACGTTTGACAAGGAACATTGATTTTGAGTGAAATGAGTGCCTTCGAGCATATGTGGCATGAAACAACTTTCCAAGCATGGATCTTCATGTTTTCGAGCTTTTAAAACATTTTCATCATATTGGTCATTTTAACTGTAAAAGCACGTCTGAAACGAGTTTTCAACATAGTACTGTGATATGCACTTGTTCAGAGTGGGAAAACACACTTTGTGTCACTTGAGTGCATGAAAACAGCTTTCCTTCAGCAGGAGCTCCTTCAGCCTGTTTCTATCGCCTTTTCAGGGCATAAAGCAAACGTTTGACAAGGAACATTGATTTTGAGTGAAATGAGTGCCTTCGAGCATATGTGACATGAAACAACTTTCCAAGCATGGATCTTCATGTTTTCGAGCTTTTAAAACATTTTCATCATATTGGTCATTTTAACTGTAAAAGCACGTCTGAAACGAGTTTTCAACATGGTACTGTGATATGCACTTGTTCAGAGTGGGAAAACACACTTTGTGTCACTGAGTGCATGAAAACAGCTTTCCTTCAGCAGGAGCTCCTTCAGCCTGTTTCTATCGCCTTTTCAGGGCATAAAGCAAACGTTTGACAAGGAACATTGATTTTGAGTGAAATGAGTGCCTTCGAGCATATGTGACATGAAACAACTTTCCAAGCATGGATCTTCATGTTTTCGAGCTTTTAAAACATTTTCATCATATTGGTCATTTTAACTGTAAAAGCACGTCTGAAACGAGTTTTCAACATGGTACTGTGATATGCACTTGTTCAGAGTGGGAAAACACACTTTGTGTCACTGAGTGCATGAAAACAGCTTTCCTTCAGCAGGAGCTCCTTCAGCCTGTTTCTATCGCCTTTTCAGGGCATAAAGCAAACGTTTGACATGGAACATTGATTTTGAGTGAAATGAGTGCCTTCGAGCATATGTGACATGAAACAACTTTCTAAGCATGGATTTTCATGTTTTCCAGCTTTTAACACATTTTCATCATATTGGTCATTTTAACTGTAAAAGCACGTCTGAAACGAGTTTTCAACATAGTACTGTGATATGCACTTGTTCAGAGTGGGAAAACACACTTTGTGTCACTGAGTGCATGAAAACAGCTTTCCTTCAGCAGGAGCGCCTTCAGCCTGTTTCTATCGCCTTTTCAGGGCATAAAGCAAACGTTTGACAAGGAACATTGATTTTGAGTGAAATGAGTGCTTTCGAGCATATGTGACATGAAACAACATTCCAGGCATGGATCTTCATGTTTTCGAGCTTTTAACACATTTTCATCATATTGGTCATTTTAACTGTAAAAGCACGTCTGAAACGAGTTTTCAACATGGTACTGTGATATGCACTTGTTCAGAGTGGGAAAAAACACTTTGTGTCACTGAGTGCATAAAAACAGCTTTCCTTCAGCAGGAGCGCCTTCAGCCTGTTTCTATCGCCTTTTCAGGGCATAAAGCAAACGTTTGACAAGGAACATTGATTTTGAGTGAAATGAGTGCCTTCGAGCATATGTGGCATGAAACAACTTTCCAAGCATGGATCTTCATGTTTTCGAGCTTTTAAAACATTTTCATCATATTGGTCATTTTAACTGTAAAAGCACGTCTGAAACGAGTTTTCAACATAGTACTGTGATATGCACTTGTTCAGAGTGGGAAAACACACTTTGTGTCACTGAGTGCATGAAAATAGCTTTCCTTCAGCAGGAGCTCCTTCAGCCTGTTTCTATCGCCTTTTCAGGGCATAAAGCAAACGTTTGACAAGGAACATTGATTTTGAGTGAAATGAGTGCCTTCGAGCATATGTGACATGAAACAACTTTCCAAGCATGGATCTTCATGTTTTCGAGCTTTTAAAACATTTTCATCATATTGGTCATTTTAACTGTAAAAGCACGTCTGAAACGAGTTTTCAACATGGTACTGTGATATGCACTTGTTCAGAGTGGGAAAACACACTTTGTGTCACTGAGTGCATGAAAACAGCTTTCCTTCAGCAGGAGCTCCTTCAGCCTGTTTCTATCGCCTTTTCAGGGCATAAAGCAAACGTTTGACAAGGAACATTGATTTTGAGTGAAATGAGTGCCTTCGAGCATATGTGACATGAAACAACTTTCTAAGCATGGATTTTCATGTTTTCCAGCTTTTAACACATTTTCATCATATTGGTCATTTTAACTGTAAAAGCACGTCTGAAACGAGTTTTCAACATAGTACTGTGATATGCACTTGTTCAGAGTGGGAAAACACACTTTGTGTCACTGAGTGCATGAAAACAGCTTTCCTTCAGCAGGAGCGCCTTCAGCCTGTTTCTATCGCCTTTTCAGGGCATAAAGCAAACGTTTGACAAGGAACATTGATTTTGAGTGAAATGAGTGCTTTCGAGCATATGTGACATGAAACAACATTCCAGGCATGGATCTTCATGTTTTCGAGCTTTTAACACATTTTCATCATATTGGTCATTTTAACTGTAAAAGCACGTCTGAAACGAGTTTTCAACATGGTACTGTGATATGCACTTGTTCAGAGTGGGAAAAAACACTTTGTGTCACTGAGTGCATAAAAACAGCTTTCCTTCAGCAGGAGCGCCTTCAGCCTGTTTCTATCGCCTTTTCAGGGCATAAAGCAAACGTTTGACAAGGAACATTGATTTTGAGTGAAATGAGTGCTTTCGAGCATATGTGACATGAAACAACATTCCAGGCATGGATCTTCATGTTTTCGAGCTTTTAACACATTTTCATCATATTGGTCATTTTAACTGTAAAAGCACGTCTGAAACGAGTTTTCAACATGGTACTGTGATATGCACTTGTTCAGAGTGGGAAAAAACACTTTGTGTCACTGAGTGCATAAAAACAGCTTTCCTTCAGCAGGAGCGCCTTCAGCCTGTTTCTATCGCCTTTTCAGGGCATAAAGCAAACGTTTGACAAGGAACATTGATTTTGAGTGAAATGAGTGCCTTCGAGCATATGTGGCATGAAACAACTTTCCAAGCATGGATCTTCATGTTTTCGAGCTTTTAAAACATTTTCATCATATTGGTCATTTTAACTGTAAAAGCACGTCTGAAACGAGTTTTCAACATAGTACTGTGATATGCACTTGTTCAGAGTGGGAAAACACACTTTGTGTCACTGAGTGCATGAAAACAGCTTTCCTTCAGCAGGAGCTCCTTCAGCCTGTTTCTATCGCCTTTTCAGGGCATAAAGCAAACGTTTGACAAGGAACATTGATTTTGAGTGAAATGAGTGCCTTCGAGCATATGTGACATGAAACAACTTTCCAAGCATGGATCTTCATGTTTTCGAGCTTTTAAAACATTTTCATCATATTGGTCATTTTAACTGTAAAAGCACGTCTGAAACGAGTTTTCAACATGGTACTGTGATATGCACTTGTTCAGAGTGGGAAAACACACTTTGTGTCACTGAGTGCATGAAAACAGCTTTCCTTCAGCAGGAGCTCCTTCAGCCTGTTTCTATCGCCTTTTCAGGGCATAAAGCAAACGTTTGACAAGGAACATTGATTTTGAGTGAAATGAGTGCCTTCGAGCATATGTGACATGAAACAACTTTCTAAGCATGGATTTTCATGTTTTCCAGCTTTTAACACATTTTCATCATATTGGTCATTTTAACTGTAAAAGCACGTCTGAAACGAGTTTTCAACATAGTACTGTGATATGCACTTGTTCAGAGTGGGAAAACACACTTTGTGTCACTGAGTGCATGAAAACAGCTTTCCTTCAGCAGGAGCGCCTTCAGCCTGTTTCTATCGCCTTTTCAGGGCATAAAGCAAACGTTTGACAAGGAACATTGATTTTGAGTGAAATGAGTGCTTTCGAGCATATGTGACATGAAACAACATTCCAGGCATGGATCTTCATGTTTTCGAGCTTTTAACACATTTTCATCATATTGGTCATTTTAACTGTAAAAGCACGTCTGAAACGAGTTTTCAACATGGTACTGTGATATGCACTTGTTCAGAGTGGGAAAAAACACTTTGTGTCACTGAGTGCATAAAAACAGCTTTCCTTCAGCAGGAGCGCCTTCAGCCTGTTTCTATCGCCTTTTCAGGGCATAAAGCAAACGTTTGACAAGGAACATTGATTTTGAGTGAAATGAGTGCCTTCGAGCATATGTGGCATGAAACAACTTTCCAAGCATGGATCTTCATGTTTTCGAGCTTTTAAAACATTTTCATCATATTGGTCATTTTAACTGTAAAAGCACGTCTGAAACGAGTTTTCAACATAGTACTGTGATATGCACTTGTTCAGAGTGGGAAAACACACTTTGTGTCACTTGAGTGCATGAAAACAGCTTTCCTTCAGCAGGAGCTCCTTCAGCCTGTTTCTATCGCCTTTTCAGGGCATAAAGCAAACGTTTGACAAGGAACATTGATTTTGAGTGAAATGAGTGCCTTCGAGCATATGTGACATGAAACAACTTTCCAAGCATGGATCTTCATGTTTTCGAGCTTTTAAAACATTTTCATCATATTGGTCATTTTAACTGTAAAAGCACGTCTGAAACGAGTTTTCAACATGGTACTGTGATATGCACTTGTTCAGAGTGGGAAAACACACTTTGTGTCACTGAGTGCATGAAAACAGCTTTCCTTCAGCAGGAGCTCCTTCAGCCTGTTTCTATCGCCTTTTCAGGGCATAAAGCAAACGTTTGACAAGGAACATTGATTTTGAGTGAAATGAGTGCCTTCGAGCATATGTGACATGAAACAACTTTCTAAGCATGGATTTTCATGTTTTCCAGCTTTTAACACATTTTCATCATATTGGTCATTTTAACTGTAAAAGCACGTCTGAAACGAGTTTTCAACATAGTACTGTGATATGCACTTGTTCAGAGTGGGAAAACACACTTTGTGTCACTGAGTGCATGAAAACAGCTTTCCTTCAGCAGGAGCGCCTTCAGCCTGTTTCTATCGCCTTTTCAGGGCATAAAGCAAACGTTTGACAAGGAACATTGATTTTGAGTGAAATGAGTGCTTTCGAGCATATGTGACATGAAACAACATTCCAGGCATGGATCTTCATGTTTTCGAGCTTTTAACACATTTTCATCATATTGGTCATTTTAACTGTAAAAGCACGTCTGAAACGAGTTTTCAACATGGTACTGTGATATGCACTTGTTCAGAGTGGGAAAAAACACTTTGTGTCACTGAGTGCATAAAAACAGCTTTCCTTCAGCAGGAGCGCCTTCAGCCTGTTTCTATCGCCTTTTCAGGGCATAAAGCAAACGTTTGACAAGGAACATTGATTTTGAGTGAAATGAGTGCTTTCGAGCATATGTGACATGAAACAACATTCCAGGCATGGATCTTCATGTTTTCGAGCTTTTAACACATTTTCATCATATTGGTCATTTTAACTGTAAAAGCACGTCTGAAACGAGTTTTCAACATGGTACTGTGATATGCACTTGTTCAGAGTGGGAAAAAACACTTTGTGTCACTGAGTGCATAAAAACAGCTTTCCTTCAGCAGGAGCGCCTTCAGCCTGTTTCTATCGCCTTTTCAGGGCATAAAGCAAACGTTTGACAAGGAACATTGATTTTGAGTGAAATGAGTGCCTTCGAGCATATGTGGCATGAAACAACTTTCCAAGCATGGATCTTCATGTTTTCGAGCTTTTAAAACATTTTCATCATATTGGTCATTTTAACTGTAAAAGCACGTCTGAAACGAGTTTTCAACATAGTACTGTGATATGCACTTGTTCAGAGTGGGAAAACACACTTTGTGTCACTGAGTGCATGAAAACAGCTTTCCTTCAGCAGGAGCTCCTTCAGCCTGTTTCTATCGCCTTTTCAGGGCATAAAGCAAACGTTTGACAAGGAACATTGATTTTGAGTGAAATGAGTGCCTTCGAGCATATGTGACATGAAACAACTTTCCAAGCATGGATCTTCATGTTTTCGAGCTTTTAAAACATTTTCATCATATTGGTCATTTTAACTGTAAAAGCACGTCTGAAACGAGTTTTCAACATGGTACTGTGATATGCACTTGTTCAGAGTGGGAAAACACACTTTGTGTCACTGAGTGCATGAAAACAGCTTTCCTTCAGCAGGAGCTCCTTCAGCCTGTTTCTATCGCCTTTTCAGGGCATAAAGCAAACGTTTGACAAGGAACATTGATTTTGAGTGAAATGAGTGCCTTCGAGCATATGTGACATGAAACAACTTTCTAAGCATGGATTTTCATGTTTTCCAGCTTTTAACACATTTTCATCATATTGGTCATTTTAACTGTAAAAGCACGTCTGAAACGAGTTTTCAACATAGTACTGTGATATGCACTTGTTCAGAGTGGGAAAACACACTTTGTGTCACTGAGTGCATGAAAACAGCTTTCCTTCAGCAGGAGCGCCTTCAGCCTGTTTCTATCGCCTTTTCAGGGCATAAAGCAAACGTTTGACAAGGAACATTGATTTTGAGTGAAATGAGTGCTTTCGAGCATATGTGACATGAAACAACATTCCAGGCATGGATCTTCATGTTTTCGAGCTTTTAACACATTTTCATCATATTGGTCATTTTAACTGTAAAAGCACGTCTGAAACGAGTTTTCAACATGGTACTGTGATATGCACTTGTTCAGAGTGGGAAAAAACACTTTGTGTCACTGAGTGCATAAAAACAGCTTTCCTTCAGCAGGAGCGCCTTCAGCCTGTTTCTATCGCCTTTTCAGGGCATAAAGCAAACGTTTGACAAGGAACATTGATTTTGAGTGAAATGAGTGCCTTCGAGCATATGTGGCATGAAACAACTTTCCAAGCATGGATCTTCATGTTTTCGAGCTTTTAAAACATTTTCATCATATTGGTCATTTTAACTGTAAAAGCACGTCTGAAACGAGTTTTCAACATGGTACTGTGATATGCACTTGTTCAGAGTGGGAAAACACACTTTGTGTCACTGAGTGCATGAAAACAGCTTTCCTTCAGCAGGAGCGCCTTCAGCCTGTTTCTATCGCCTTTTCAGGGCATAAAGCAAACGTTTGACAAGGAACATTGATTTTGAGTGAAATGAGTGCTTTCGAGCATATGTGACATGAAACAACATTCCAGGCATGGATCTTCATGTTTTCGAGCTTTTAACACATTTTCATCATATTGGTCATTTTAACTGTAAAAGCACGTCTGAAACGAGTTTTCAACATGGTACTGTGATATGCACTTGTTCAGAGTGGGAAAAAACACTTTGTGTCACTGAGTGCATAAAAACAGCTTTCCTTCAGCAGGAGCGCCTTCAGCCTGTTTCTATCGCCTTTTCAGGGCATAAAGCAAACGTTTGACAAGGAACATTGATTTTGAGTGAAATGAGTGCCTTCGAGCATATGTGGCATGAAACAACTTTCCAAGCATGGATCTTCATGTTTTCGAGCTTTTAAAACATTTTCATCATATTGGTCATTTTAACTGTAAAAGCACGTCTGAAACGAGTTTTCAACATAGTACTGTGATATGCACTTGTTCAGAGTGGGAAAACACACTTTGTGTCACTGAGTGCATGAAAACAGCTTTCCTTCAGCAGGAGCTCCTTCAGCCTGTTTCTATCGCCTTTTCAGGGCATAAAGCAAACGTTTGACAAGGAACATTGATTTTGAGTGAAATGAGTGCCTTCGAGCATATGTGACATGAAACAACTTTCCAAGCATGGATCTTCATGTTTTCGAGCTTTTAAAACATTTTCATCATATTGGTCATTTTAACTGTAAAAGCACGTCTGAAACGAGTTTTCAACATGGTACTGTGATATGCACTTGTTCAGAGTGGGAAAACACACTTTGTGTCACTGAGTGCATGAAAACAGCTTTCCTTCAGCAGGAGCTCCTTCAGCCTGTTTCTATCGCCTTTTCAGGGCATAAAGCAAACGTTTGACAAGGAACATTGATTTTGAGTGAAATGAGTGCCTTCGAGCATATGTGACATGAAACAACTTTCTAAGCATGGATTTTCATGTTTTCCAGCTTTTAACACATTTTCATCATATTGGTCATTTTAACTGTAAAAGCACGTCTGAAACGAGTTTTCAACATGGTACTGTGATATGCACTTGTTCAGAGTGGGAAAAAACACTTTGTGTCACTGAGTGCATAAAAACAGCTTTCCTTCAGCAGGAGCGCCTTCAGCCTGTTTCTATCGCCTTTTCAGGGCATAAAGCAAACGTTTGACAAGGAACATTGATTTTGAGTGAAATGAGTGCCTTCGAGCATATGTGGCATGAAACAACTTTCCAAGCATGGATCTTCATGTTTTCGAGCTTTTAAAACATTTTCATCATATTGGTCATTTTAACTGTAAAAGCACGTCTGAAACGAGTTTTCAACATAGTACTGTGATATGCACTTGTTCAGAGTGGGAAAACACACTTTGTGTCACTGAGTGCATGAAAACAGCTTTCCTTCAGCAGGAGCTCCTTCAGCCTGTTTCTATCGCCTTTTCAGGGCATAAAGCAAACGTTTGACAAGGAACATTGATTTTGAGTGAAATGAGTGCCTTCGAGCATATGTGACATGAAACAACTTTCCAAGCATGGATCTTCATGTTTTCGAGCTTTTAAAACATTTTCATCATATTGGTCATTTTAACTGTAAAAGCACGTCTGAAACGAGTTTTCAACATAGTACTGTGATATGCACTTGTTCAGAGTGGGAAAACACACTTTGTGTCACTGAGTGCATGAAAACAGCTTTCCTTCAGCAGGAGCTCCTTCAGCCTGTTTCTATCGCCTTTTCAGGGCATAAAGCAAACGTTTGACAAGGAACATTGATTTTGAGTGAAATGAGTGCCTTCGAGCATATGTGACATGAAACAACTTTCCAAGCATGGATCTTCATGTTTTCGAGCTTTTAAAACATTTTCATCATATTGGTCATTTTAACTGTAAAAGCACGTCTGAAACGAGTTTTCAACATGGTACTGTGATATGCACTTGTTCAGAGTGGGAAAACACACTTTGTGTCACTGAGTGCATGAAAACAGCTTTCCTTCAGCAGGAGCTCCTTCAGCCTGTTTCTATCGCCTTTTCAGGGCATAAAGCAAACGTTTGACAAGGAACATTGATTTTGAGTGAAATGAGTGCCTTCGAGCATATGTGACATGAAACAACTTTCTAAGCATGGATTTTCATGTTTTCCAGCTTTTAACACATTTTCATCATATTGGTCATTTTAACTGTAAAAGCACGTCTGAAACGAGTTTTCAACATAGTACTGTGATATGCACTTGTTCAGAGTGGGAAAACACACTTTGTGTCACTGAGTGCATGAAAACAGCTTTCCTTCAGCAGGAGCGCCTTCAGCCTGTTTCTATCGCCTTTTCAGGGCATAAAGCAAACGTTTGACAAGGAACATTGATTTTGAGTGAAATGAGTGCTTTCGAGCATATGTGACATGAAACAACATTCCAGGCATGGATCTTCATGTTTTCGAGCTTTTAACACATTTTCATCATATTGGTCATTTTAACTGTAAAAGCACGTCTGAAACGAGTTTTCAACATGGTACTGTGATATGCACTTGTTCAGAGTGGGAAAAAACACTTTGTGTCACTGAGTGCATAAAAACAGCTTTCCTTCAGCAGGAGCGCCTTCAGCCTGTTTCTATCGCCTTTTCAGGGCATAAAGCAAACGTTTGACAAGGAACATTGATTTTGAGTGAAATGAGTGCCTTCGAGCATATGTGGCATGAAACAACTTTCCAAGCATGGATCTTCATGTTTTCGAGCTTTTAAAACATTTTCATCATATTGGTCATTTTAACTGTAAAAGCACGTCTGAAACGAGTTTTCAACATAGTACTGTGATATGCACTTGTTCAGAGTGGGAAAACACACTTTGTGTCACTGAGTGCATGAAAACAGCTTTCCTTCAGCAGGAGCTCCTTCAGCCTGTTTCTATCGCCTTTTCAGGGCATAAAGCAAACGTTTGACAAGGAACATTGATTTTGAGTGAAATGAGTGCCTTCGAGCATATGTGACATGAAACAACTTTCCAAGCATGGATCTTCATGTTTTCGAGCTTTTAAAACATTTTCATCATATTGGTCATTTTAACTGTAAAAGCACGTCTGAAACGAGTTTTCAACATGGTACTGTGATATGCACTTGTTCAGAGTGGGAAAACACACTTTGTGTCACTGAGTGCATGAAAACAGCTTTCCTTCAGCAGGAGCTCCTTCAGCCTGTTTCTATCGCCTTTTCAGGGCATAAAGCAAACGTTTGACAAGGAACATTGATTTTGAGTGAAATGAGTGCCTTCGAGCATATGTGACATGAAACAACTTTCTAAGCATGGATTTTCATGTTTTCCAGCTTTTAACACATTTTCATTATATTGGTCATTTTAACTGTAAAAGCACGTCTGAAACGAGTTTTCAACATAGTACTGTGATATGCACTTGTTCAGAGTGGGAAAACACACTTTGTGTCACTGAGTGCATGAAAACAGCTTTCCTTCAGCAGGAGCGCCTTCAGCCTGTTTCTATCGCCTTTTCAGGGCATAAAGCAAACGTTTGACAAGGAACATTGATTTTGAGTGAAATGAGTGCTTTCGAGCATATGTGACATGAAACAACATTCCAGGCATGGATCTTCATGTTTTCGAGCTTTTAACACATTTTCATCATATTGGTCATTTTAACTGTAAAAGCACGTCTGAAACGAGTTTTCAACATGGTACTGTGATATGCACTTGTTCAGAGTGGGAAAAAACACTTTGTGTCACTGAGTGCATAAAAACAGCTTTCCTTCAGCAGGAGCGCCTTCAGCCTGTTTCTATCGCCTTTTCAGGGCATAAAGCAAACGTTTGACAAGGAACATTGATTTTGAGTGAAATGAGTGCTTTCGAGCATATGTGACATGAAACAACATTCCAGGCATGGATCTTCATGTTTTCGAGCTTTTAACACATTTTCATCATATTGGTCATTTTAACTGTAAAAGCACGTCTGAAACGAGTTTTCAACATGGTACTGTGATATGCACTTGTTCAGAGTGGGAAAAAACACTTTGTGTCACTGAGTGCATAAAAACAGCTTTCCTTCAGCAGGAGCGCCTTCAGCCTGTTTCTATCGCCTTTTCAGGGCATAAAGCAAACGTTTGACAAGGAACATTGATTTTGAGTGAAATGAGTGCCTTCGAGCATATGTGGCATGAAACAACTTTCCAAGCATGGATCTTCATGTTTTCGAGCTTTTAAAACATTTTCATCATATTGGTCATTTTAACTGTAAAAGCACGTCTGAAACGAGTTTTCAACATAGTACTGTGATATGCACTTGTTCAGAGTGGGAAAACACACTTTGTGTCACTGAGTGCATGAAAACAGCTTTCCTTCAGCAGGAGCTCCTTCAGCCTGTTTCTATCGCCTTTTCAGGGCATAAAGCAAACGTTTGACAAGGAACATTGATTTTGAGTGAAATGAGTGCCTTCGAGCATATGTGACATGAAACAACTTTCCAAGCATGGATCTTCATGTTTTCGAGCTTTTAAAACATTTTCATCATATTGGTCATTTTAACTGTAAAAGCACGTCTGAAACGAGTTTTCAACATGGTACTGTGATATGCACTTGTTCAGAGTGGGAAAACACACTTTGTGTCACTGAGTGCATGAAAACAGCTTTCCTTCAGCAGGAGCTCCTTCAGCCTGTTTCTATCGCCTTTTCAGGGCATAAAGCAAACGTTTGACAAGGAACATTGATTTTGAGTGAAATGAGTGCCTTCGAGCATATGTGACATGAAACAACTTTCTAAGCATGGATTTTCATGTTTTCCAGCTTTTAACACATTTTCATCATATTGGTCATTTTAACTGTAAAAGCACGTCTGAAACGAGTTTTCAACATAGTACTGTGATATGCACTTGTTCAGAGTGGGAAAACACACTTTGTGTCACTGAGTGCATGAAAACAGCTTTCCTTCAGCAGGAGCGCCTTCAGCCTGTTTCTATCGCCTTTTCAGGGCATAAAGCAAACGTTTGACAAGGAACATTGATTTTGAGTGAAATGAGTGCTTTCGAGCATATGTGACATGAAACAACATTCCAGGCATGGATCTTCATGTTTTCGAGCTTTTAACACATTTTCATCATATTGGTCATTTTAACTGTAAAAGCACGTCTGAAACGAGTTTTCAACATGGTACTGTGATATGCACTTGTTCAGAGTGGGAAAAAACACTTTGTGTCACTGAGTGCATAAAAACAGCTTTCCTTCAGCAGGAGCGCCTTCAGCCTGTTTCTATCGCCTTTTCAGGGCATAAAGCAAACGTTTGACAAGGAACATTGATTTTGAGTGAAATGAGTGCTTTCGAGCATATGTGACATGAAACAACATTCCAGGCATGGATCTTCATGTTTTCGAGCTTTTAACACATTTTCATCATATTGGTCATTTTAACTGTAAAAGCACGTCTGAAACGAGTTTTCAACATGGTACTGTGATATGCACTTGTTCAGAGTGGGAAAAAACACTTTGTGTCACTGAGTGCATAAAAACAGCTTTCCTTCAGCAGGAGCGCCTTCAGCCTGTTTCTATCGCCTTTTCAGGGCATAAAGCAAACGTTTGACAAGGAACATTGATTTTGAGTGAAATGAGTGCCTTCGAGCATATGTGGCATGAAACAACTTTCCAAGCATGGATCTTCATGTTTTCGAGCTTTTAAAACATTTTCATCATATTGGTCATTTTAACTGTAAAAGCACGTCTGAAACGAGTTTTCAACATAGTACTGTGATATGCACTTGTTCAGAGTGGGAAAACACACTTTGTGTCACTGAGTGCATGAAAACAGCTTTCCTTCAGCAGGAGCTCCTTCAGCCTGTTTCTATCGCCTTTTCAGGGCATAAAGCAAACGTTTGACAAGGAACATTGATTTTGAGTGAAATGAGTGCCTTCGAGCATATGTGACATGAAACAACTTTCCAAGCATGGATCTTCATGTTTTCGAGCTTTTAAAACATTTTCATCATATTGGTCATTTTAACTGTAAAAGCACGTCTGAAACGAGTTTTCAACATGGTACTGTGATATGCACTTGTTCAGAGTGGGAAAACACACTTTGTGTCACTGAGTGCATGAAAACAGCTTTCCTTCAGCAGGAGCTCCTTCAGCCTGTTTCTATCGCCTTTTCAGGGCATAAAGCAAACGTTTGACAAGGAACATTGATTTTGAGTGAAATGAGTGCCTTCGAGCATATGTGACATGAAACAACTTTCTAAGCATGGATTTTCATGTTTTCCAGCTTTTAACACATTTTCATCATATTGGTCATTTTAACTGTAAAAGCACGTCTGAAACGAGTTTTCAACATAGTACTGTGATATGCACTTGTTCAGAGTGGGAAAACACACTTTGTGTCACTGAGTGCATGAAAACAGCTTTCCTTCAGCAGGAGCGCCTTCAGCCTGTTTCTATCGCCTTTTCAGGGCATAAAGCAAACGTTTGACAAGGAACATTGATTTTGAGTGAAATGAGTGCTTTCGAGCATATGTGACATGAAACAACATTCCAGGCATGGATCTTCATGTTTTCGAGCTTTTAACACATTTTCATCATATTGGTCATTTTAACTGTAAAAGCACGTCTGAAACGAGTTTTCAACATGGTACTGTGATATGCACTTGTTCAGAGTGGGAAAAAACACTTTGTGTCACTGAGTGCATAAAAACAGCTTTCCTTCAGCAGGAGCGCCTTCAGCCTGTTTCTATCGCCTTTTCAGGGCATAAAGCAAACGTTTGACAAGGAACATTGATTTTGAGTGAAATGAGTGCTTTCGAGCATATGTGACATGAAACAACATTCCAGGCATGGATCTTCATGTTTTCGAGCTTTTAACACATTTTCATCATATTGGTCATTTTAACTGTAAAAGCACGTCTGAAACGAGTTTTCAACATGGTACTGTGATATGCACTTGTTCAGAGTGGGAAAAAAACACTTTGTGTCACTGAGTGCATAAAAACAGCTTTCCTTCAGCAGGAGCGCCTTCAGCCTGTTTCTATCGCCTTTTCAGGGCATAAAGCAAACGTTTGACAAGGAACATTGATTTTGAGTGAAATGAGTGCCTTCGAGCATATGTGGCATGAAACAACTTTCCAAGCATGGATCTTCATGTTTTCGAGCTTTTAAAACATTTTCATCATATTGGTCATTTTAACTGTAAAAGCACGTCTGAAACGAGTTTTCAACATAGTACTGTGATATGCACTTGTTCAGAGTGGGAAAACACACTTTGTGTCACTGAGTGCATGAAAACAGCTTTCCTTCAGCAGGAGCTCCTTCAGCCTGTTTCTATCGCCTTTTCAGGGCATAAAGCAAACGTTTGACAAGGAACATTGATTTTGAGTGAAATGAGTGCCTTCGAGCATATGTGACATGAAACAACTTTCCAAGCATGGATCTTCATGTTTTCGAGCTTTTAAAACATTTTCATCATATTGGTCATTTTAACTGTAAAAGCACGTCTGAAACGAGTTTTCAACATGGTACTGTGATATGCACTTGTTCAGAGTGGGAAAACACACTTTGTGTCACTGAGTGCATGAAAACAGCTTTCCTTCAGCAGGAGCTCCTTCAGCCTGTTTCTATCGCCTTTTCAGGGCATAAAGCAAACGTTTGACAAGGAACATTGATTTTGAGTGAAATGAGTGCCTTCGAGCATATGTGACATGAAACAACTTTCTAAGCATGGATTTTCATGTTTTCCAGCTTTTAACACATTTTCATCATATTGGTCATTTTAACTGTAAAAGCACGTCTGAAACGAGTTTTCAACATAGTACTGTGATATGCACTTGTTCAGAGTGGGAAAACACACTTTGTGTCACTGAGTGCATGAAAACAGCTTTCCTTCAGCAGGAGCGCCTTCAGCCTGTTTCTATCGCCTTTTCAGGGCATAAAGCAAACGTTTGACAAGGAACATTGATTTTGAGTGAAATGAGTGCTTTCGAGCATATGTGACATGAAACAACATTCCAGGCATGGATCTTCATGTTTTCGAGCTTTTAAAACATTTTCATCATATTGGTCATTTTAACTGTAAAAGCACGTCTGAAACGAGTTTTCAACATGGTACTGTGATATGCACTTGTTCAGAGTGGGAAAAAACACTTTGTGTCACTGAGTGCATAAAAACAGCTTTCCTTCAGCAGGAGCGCCTTCAGCCTGTTTCTATCGCCTTTTCAGGGCATAAAGCAAACGTTTGACAAGGAACATTGATTTTGAGTGAAATGAGTGCCTTCGAGCATATGTGGCATGAAACAACTTTCCAAGCATGGATCTTCATGTTTTCGAGCTTTTAAAACATTTTCATCATATTGGTCATTTTAACTGTAAAAGCACGTCTGAAACGAGTTTTCAACATAGTACTGTGATATGCACTTGTTCAGAGTGGGAAAACACACTTTGTGTCACTGAGTGCATGAAAACAGCTTTCCTTCAGCAGGAGCTCCTTCAGCCTGTTTCTATCGCCTTTTCAGGGCATAAAGCAAACGTTTGACAAGGAACATTGATTTTGAGTGAAATGAGTGCCTTCGAGCATATGTGACATGAAACAACTTTCCAAGCATGGATCTTCATGTTTTCGAGCTTTTAAAACATTTTCATCATATTGGTCATTTTAACTGTAAAAGCACGTCTGAAACGAGTTTTCAACATGGTACTGTGATATGCACTTGTTCAGAGTGGGAAAACACACTTTGTGTCACTGAGTGCATGAAAACAGCTTTCCTTCAGCAGGAGCTCCTTCAGCCTGTTTCTATCGCCTTTTCAGGGCATAAAGCAAACGTTTGACAAGGAACATTGATTTTGAGTGAAATGAGTGCCTTCGAGCATATGTGACATGAAACAACTTTCTAAGCATGGATTTTCATGTTTTCCAGCTTTTAACACATTTTCATCATATTGGTCATTTTAACTGTAAAAGCACGTCTGAAACGAGTTTTCAACATAGTACTGTGATATGCACTTGTTCAGAGTGGGAAAACACACTTTGTGTCACTGAGTGCATGAAAACAGCTTTCCTTCAGCAGGAGCGCCTTCAGCCTGTTTCTATCGCCTTTTCAGGGCATAAAGCAAACGTTTGACAAGGAACATTGATTTTGAGTGAAATGAGTGCTTTCGAGCATATGTGACATGAAACAACATTCCAGGCATGGATCTTCATGTTTTCGAGCTTTTAACACATTTTCATCATATTGGTCATTTTAACTGTAAAAGCACGTCTGAAACGAGTTTTCAACATGGTACTGTGATATGCACTTGTTCAGAGTGGGAAAAAACACTTTGTGTCACTGAGTGCATAAAAACAGCTTTCCTTCAGCAGGAGCGCCTTCAGCCTGTTTCTATCGCCTTTTCAGGGCATAAAGCAAACGTTTGACAAGGAACATTGATTTTGAGTGAAATGAGTGCCTTCGAGCATATGTGGCATGAAACAACTTTCCAAGCATGGATCTTCATGTTTTCGAGCTTTTAAAACATTTTCATCATATTGGTCATTTTAACTGTAAAAGCACGTCTGAAACGAGTTTTCAACATGGTACTGTGATATGCACTTGTTCAGAGTGGGAAAACACACTTTGTGTCACTGAGTGCATGAAAACAGCTTTCCTTCAGCAGGAGCGCCTTCAGCCTGTTTCTATCGCCTTTTCAGGGCATAAAGCAAACGTTTGACAAGGAACATTGATTTTGAGTGAAATGAGTGCTTTCGAGCATATGTGACATGAAACAACATTCCAGGCATGGATCTTCATGTTTTCGAGCTTTTAACACATTTTCATCATATTGGTCATTTTAACTGTAAAAGCACGTCTGAAACGAGTTTTCAACATGGTACTGTGATATGCACTTGTTCAGAGTGGGAAAAAACACTTTGTGTCACTGAGTGCATAAAAACAGCTTTCCTTCAGCAGGAGCGCCTTCAGCCTGTTTCTATCGCCTTTTCAGGGCATAAAGCAAACGTTTGACAAGGAACATTGATTTTGAGTGAAATGAGTGCCTTCGAGCATATGTGGCATGAAACAACTTTCCAAGCATGGATCTTCATGTTTTCGAGCTTTTAAAACATTTTCATCATATTGGTCATTTTAACTGTAAAAGCACGTCTGAAACGAGTTTTCAACATAGTACTGTGATATGCACTTGTTCAGAGTGGGAAAACACACTTTGTGTCACTGAGTGCATGAAAACAGCTTTCCTTCAGCAGGAGCTCCTTCAGCCTGTTTCTATCGCCTTTTCAGGGCATAAAGCAAACGTTTGACAAGGAACATTGATTTTGAGTGAAATGAGTGCCTTCGAGCATATGTGACATGAAACAACTTTCCAAGCATGGATCTTCATGTTTTCGAGCTTTTAAAACATTTTCATCATATTGGTCATTTTAACTGTAAAAGCACGTCTGAAACGAGTTTTCAACATGGTACTGTGATATGCACTTGTTCAGAGTGGGAAAAAACACTTTGTGTCACTGAGTGCATAAAAACAGCTTTCCTTCAGCAGGAGCTCCTTCAGCCTGTTTCTATCGCCTTTTCAGGGCATAAAGCAAACGTTTGACAAGGAACATTGATTTTGAGTGAAATGAGTGCCTTCGAGCATATGTGACATGAAACAACTTTCCAAGCATGGATCTTCATGTTTTCGAGCTTTTAAAACATTTTCATCATATTGGTCATTTTAACTGTAAAAGCACGTCTGAAACGAGTTTTCAACATGGTACTGTGATATGCACTTGTTCAGAGTGGGAAAAAACACTTTGTGTCACTGAGTGCATAAAAACAGCTTTCCTTCAGCAGGAGCGCCTTCAGCCTGTTTCTATCGCCTTTTCAGGGCATAAAGCAAACGTTTGACAAGGAACATTGATTTTGAGTGAAATGAGTGCATTCGAGCATATCTGACATGAAACAACTTACTAAGCATGGATTTTCATGTTTTCCAGCTTTTAACACATTTTCATCATATTGGTCATTTTAACTGTAAAAGCACGTCTGAAACGAGTTTTCAACATGGTACTGTGATATGCACTTGTTCAGAGTGGGAAAACACACTTTGTGTCACTGAGTGCATGAAAACAGCTTTGCTTCAGCAGGAGCGCCTTCAGCCTGTTTCTATCGCCTTTTCAGGGCATAAAGCAAACGTTTGACAAGGAACTTTGATTTTGAGTGAAATTAGTGCCTTCGAGCATATCTGACATGAAACAACTTTCTAAGCATGGATTTTCATGTTTTCGAGCTTTTAACACATTTTCATCATATTGGTCATTTTAACTGTAAAAGCACGTCTGAAACGAGTTTTCAACATAGTACTGTGATATGCACTTGTTCAGAGTGGGAAAACACACTTTATGTCACTGAGTGCATGAGAACAGCTTTCCTTCAGCAGGAGCGCCTTCAGCCACTTTCTATCGCCTTTTCGGGGCATAAACCAAACGTTTGACAAGGAACATTGATTTTGAGTGAAATGAGTGCCTTCGAGCATATGTGACATGAAACAACTTTCTAAGCATGGATTTTCATGTTTTCCAGCTGTTAACACATTTTCATCATATTGGTCATTTTAACTGTAAAAGCACGTCTGAAACGAGTTTTCAACATGGTACTGTGATATGCACTTGTTCAGAGTGGGAAAAAACACTTTGTGTCACTGAGTGCATAAAAACAGCTTTCCTTCAGCAGGAGCGCCTTCAGCCTGTTTCTATCGCCTTTTCAGGGCATAAAGCAAACGTTTGACAAGGAACATTGATTTTGAGTGAAATGAGTGCCTTCGAGCATATGTGGCATGAAACAACTTTCCAAGCATGGATCTTCATGTTTTCGAGCTTTTAAAACATTTTCATCATATTGGTCATTTTAACTGTAAAAGCACGTCTGAAACGAGTTTTCAACATAGTACTGTGATATGCACTTGTTCAGAGTGGGAAAACACACTTTGTGTCACTGAGTGCATGAAAACAGCTTTCCTTCAGCAGGAGCTCCTTCAGCCTGTTTCTATCGCCTTTTCAGGGCATAAAGCAAACGTTTGACAAGGAACATTGATTTTGAGTGAAATGAGTGCCTTCGAGCATATGTGACATGAAACAACTTTCCAAGCATGGATCTTCATGTTTTCGAGCTTTTAAAACATTTTCATCATATTGGTCATTTTAACTGTAAAAGCACGTCTGAAACGAGTTTTCAACATGGTACTGTGATATGCACTTGTTCAGAGTGGGAAAACACACTTTGTGTCACTGAGTGCATGAAAACAGCTTTCCTTCAGCAGGAGCTCCTTCAGCCTGTTTCTATCGCCTTTTCAGGGCATAAAGCAAACGTTTGACAAGGAACATTGATTTTGAGTGAAATGAGTGCCTTCGAGCATATGTGACATGAAACAACTTTCTAAGCATGGATTTTCATGTTTTCCAGCTTTTAACACATTTTCATCATATTGGTCATTTTAACTGTAAAAGCACGTCTGAAACGAGTTTTCAACATAGTACTGTGATATGCACTTGTTCAGAGTGGGAAAACACACTTTGTGTCACTGAGTGCATGAAAACAGCTTTCCTTCAGCAGGAGCGCCTTCAGCCTGTTTCTATCGCCTTTTCAGGGCATAAAGCAAACGTTTGACAAGGAACATTGATTTTGAGTGAAATGAGTGCTTTCGAGCATATGTGACATGAAACAACATTCCAGGCATGGATCTTCATGTTTTCGAGCTTTTAACACATTTTCATCATATTGGTCATTTTAACTGTAAAAGCACGTCTGAAACGAGTTTTCAACATGGTACTGTGATATGCACTTGTTCAGAGTGGGAAAAAACACTTTGTGTCACTGAGTGCATAAAAACAGCTTTCCTTCAGCAGGAGCGCCTTCAGCCTGTTTCTATCGCCTTTTCAGGGCATAAAGCAAACGTTTGACAAGGAACATTGATTTTGAGTGAAATGAGTGCCTTCGAGCATATGTGGCATGAAACAACTTTCCAAGCATGGATCTTCATGTTTTCGAGCTTTTAAAACATTTTCATCATATTGGTCATTTTAACTGTAAAAGCACGTCTGAAACGAGTTTTCAACATAGTACTGTGATATGCACTTGTTCAGAGTGGGAAAACACACTTTGTGTCACTGAGTGCATGAAAACAGCTTTCCTTCAGCAGGAGCTCCTTCAGCCTGTTTCTATCGCCTTTTCAGGGCATAAAGCAAACGTTTGACAAGGAACATTGATTTTGAGTGAAATGAGTGCCTTCGAGCATATGTGACATGAAACAACTTTCTAAGCATGGATTTTCATGTTTTCCAGCTTTTAACACATTTTCATCATATTGGTCATTTTAACTGTAAAAGCACGTCTGAAACGAGTTTTCAACATAGTACTGTGATATGCACTTGTTCAGAGTGGGAAAACACACTTTGTGTCACTGAGTGCATGAAAACAGCTTTCCTTCAGCAGGAGCGCCTTCAGCCTGTTTCTATCGCCTTTTCAGGGCATAAAGCAAACGTTTGACAAGGAACATTGATTTTGAGTGAAATGAGTGCTTTCGAGCATATGTGACATGAAACAACATTCCAGGCATGGATCTTCATGTTTTCGAGCTTTTAACACATTTTCATCATATTGGTCATTTTAACTGTAAAAGCACGTCTGAAACGAGTTTTCAACATGGTACTGTGATATGCACTTGTTCAGAGTGGGAAAAAACACTTTGTGTCACTGAGTGCATAAAAACAGCTTTCCTTCAGCAGGAGCGCCTTCAGCCTGTTTCTATCGCCTTTTCAGGGCATAAAGCAAACGTTTGACAAGGAACATTGATTTTGAGTGAAATGAGTGCCTTCGAGCATATGTGGCATGAAACAACTTTCCAAGCATGGATCTTCATGTTTTCGAGCTTTTAAAACATTTTCATCATATTGGTCATTTTAACTGTAAAAGCACGTCTGAAACGAGTTTTCAACATGGTACTGTGATATGCACTTGTTCAGAGTGGGAAAACACACTTTGTGTCACTGAGTGCATGAAAACAGCTTTCCTTCAGCAGGAGCGCCTTCAGCCTGTTTCTATCGCCTTTTCAGGGCATAAAGCAAACGTTTGACAAGGAACATTGATTTTGAGTGAAATGAGTGCTTTCGAGCATATGTGACATGAAACAACATTCCAGGCATGGATCTTCATGTTTTCGAGCTTTTAACACATTTTCATCATATTGGTCATTTTAACTGTAAAAGCACGTCTGAAACGAGTTTTCAACATGGTACTGTGATATGCACTTGTTCAGAGTGGGAAAAAACACTTTGTGTCACTGAGTGCATAAAAACAGCTTTCCTTCAGCAGGAGCGCCTTCAGCCTGTTTCTATCGCCTTTTCAGGGCATAAAGCAAACGTTTGACAAGGAACATTGATTTTGAGTGAAATGAGTGCCTTCGAGCATATGTGACATGAAACAACTTTCCAAGCATGGATCTTCATGTTTTCGAGCTTTTAAAACATTTTCATCATATTGGTCATTTTAACTGTAAAAGCACGTCTGAAACGAGTTTTCAACATGGTACTGTGATATGCACTTGTTCAGAGTGGGAAAACACACTTTGTGTCACTGAGTGCATGAAAACAGCTTTGCTTCAGCAGGAGCGCCTTCAGCCTGTTTCTATCGCCTTTTCAGGGCATAAAGCAAACGTTTGACAAGGAACTTTGATTTTGAGTGAAATTAGTGCCTTCGAGCATATCTGACATGAAACAACTTTCTAAGCATGGATTTTCATGTTTTCGAGCTTTTAACACATTTTCATCATATTGGTCATTTTAACTGTAAAAGCACGTCTGAAACGAGTTTTCAACATAGTACTGTGATATGCACTTGTTCAGAGTGGGAAAACACACTTTATGTCACTGAGTGCATGAGAACAGCTTTCCTTCAGCAGGAGCGCCTTCAGCCACTTTCTATCGCCTTTTCGGGGCATAAACCAAACGTTTGACAAGGAACATTGATTTTGAGTGAAATGAGTGCCTTCGAGCATATGTGACATGAAACAACTTTCCAAGCATGGATCTTCATGTTTTCGAGCTTTTAAAACATTTTCATCATATTGGTCATTTTAACTGTAAAAGCACGTCTGAAACGAGTTTTCAACATGGTACTGTGATATGCACTTGTTCAGAGTGGGAAAACACACTTTGTGTCACTGAGTGCATGAAAACAGCTTTCCTTCAGCAGGAGCTCCTTCAGCCTGTTTCTATCGCCTTTTCAGGGCATAAAGCAAACGTTTGACAAGGAACATTGATTTTGAGTGAAATGAGTGCCTTCGAGCATATGTGACATGAAACAACTTTCTAAGCATGGATTTTCATGTTTTCCAGCTTTTAACACATTTTCATCATATTGGTCATTTTAACTGTAAAAGCACGTCTGAAACGAGTTTTCAACATAGTACTGTGATATGCACTTGTTCAGAGTGGGAAAACACACTTTGTGTCACTGAGTGCATGAAAACAGCTTTCCTTCAGCAGGAGCGCCTTCAGCCTGTTTCTATCGCCTTTTCAGGGCATAAAGCAAACGTTTGACAAGGAACATTGATTTTGAGTGAAATGAGTGCTTTCGAGCATATGTGACATGAAACAACATTCCAGGCATGGATCTTCATGTTTTCGAGCTTTTAACACATTTTCATCATATTGGTCATTTTAACTGTAAAAGCACGTCTGAAACGAGTTTTCAACATGGTACTGTGATATGCACTTGTTCAGAGTGGGAAAAAACACTTTGTGTCACTGAGTGCATAAAAACAGCTTTCCTTCAGCAGGAGCGCCTTCAGCCTGTTTCTATCGCCTTTTCAGGGCATAAAGCAAACGTTTGACAAGGAACATTGATTTTGAGTGAAATGAGTGCCTTCGAGCATATGTGGCATGAAACAACTTTCCAAGCATGGATCTTCATGTTTTCGAGCTTTTAAAACATTTTCATCATATTGGTCATTTTAACTGTAAAAGCACGTCTGAAACGAGTTTTCAACATAGTACTGTGATATGCACTTGTTCAGAGTGGGAAAACACACTTTGTGTCACTGAGTGCATGAAAACAGCTTTCCTTCAGCAGGAGCTCCTTCAGCCTGTTTCTATCGCCTTTTCAGGGCATAAAGCAAACGTTTGACAAGGAACATTGATTTTGAGTGAAATGAGTGCCTTCGAGCATATGTGACATGAAACAACTTTCCAAGCATGGATCTTCATGTTTTCGAGCTTTTAAAACATTTTCATCATATTGGTCATTTTAACTGTAAAAGCACGTCTGAAACGAGTTTTCAACATGGTACTGTGATATGCACTTGTTCAGAGTGGGAAAACACACTTTGTGTCACTGAGTGCATGAAAACAGCTTTCCTTCAGCAGGAGCTCCTTCAGCCTGTTTCTATCGCCTTTTCAGGGCATAAAGCAAACGTTTGACAAGGAACATTGATTTTGAGTGAAATGAGTGCCTTCGAGCATATGTGACATGAAACAACTTTCTAAGCATGGATTTTCATGTTTTCCAGCTTTTAACACATTTTCATTATATTGGTCATTTTAACTGTAAAAGCACGTCTGAAACGAGTTTTCAACATAGTACTGTGATATGCACTTGTTCAGAGTGGGAAAACACACTTTGTGTCACTGAGTGCATGAAAACAGCTTTCCTTCAGCAGGAGCGCCTTCAGCCTGTTTCTATCGCCTTTTCAGGGCATAAAGCAAACGTTTGACAAGGAACATTGATTTTGAGTGAAATGAGTGCTTTCGAGCATATGTGACATGAAACAACATTCCAGGCATGGATCTTCATGTTTTCGAGCTTTTAACACATTTTCATCATATTGGTCATTTTAACTGTAAAAGCACGTCTGAAACGAGTTTTCAACATGGTACTGTGATATGCACTTGTTCAGAGTGGGAAAAAACACTTTGTGTCACTGAGTGCATAAAAACAGCTTTCCTTCAGCAGGAGCGCCTTCAGCCTGTTTCTATCGCCTTTTCAGGGCATAAAGCAAACGTTTGACAAGGAACATTGATTTTGAGTGAAATGAGTGCTTTCGAGCATATGTGACATGAAACAACATTCCAGGCATGGATCTTCATGTTTTCGAGCTTTTAACACATTTTCATCATATTGGTCATTTTAACTGTAAAAGCACGTCTGAAACGAGTTTTCAACATGGTACTGTGATATGCACTTGTTCAGAGTGGGAAAAAACACTTTGTGTCACTGAGTGCATAAAAACAGCTTTCCTTCAGCAGGAGCGCCTTCAGCCTGTTTCTATCGCCTTTTCAGGGCATAAAGCAAACGTTTGACAAGGAACATTGATTTTGAGTGAAATGAGTGCCTTCGAGCATATGTGGCATGAAACAACTTTCCAAGCATGGATCTTCATGTTTTCGAGCTTTTAAAACATTTTCATCATATTGGTCATTTTAACTGTAAAAGCACGTCTGAAACGAGTTTTCAACATAGTACTGTGATATGCACTTGTTCAGAGTGGGAAAACACACTTTGTGTCACTGAGTGCATGAAAACAGCTTTCCTTCAGCAGGAGCTCCTTCAGCCTGTTTCTATCGCCTTTTCAGGGCATAAAGCAAACGTTTGACAAGGAACATTGATTTTGAGTGAAATGAGTGCCTTCGAGCATATGTGACATGAAACAACTTTCCAAGCATGGATCTTCATGTTTTCGAGCTTTTAAAACATTTTCATCATATTGGTCATTTTAACTGTAAAAGCACGTCTGAAACGAGTTTTCAACATGGTACTGTGATATGCACTTGTTCAGAGTGGGAAAACACACTTTGTGTCACTGAGTGCATGAAAACAGCTTTCCTTCAGCAGGAGCTCCTTCAGCCTGTTTCTATCGCCTTTTCAGGGCATAAAGCAAACGTTTGACAAGGAACATTGATTTTGAGTGAAATGAGTGCCTTCGAGCATATGTGACATGAAACAACTTTCTAAGCATGGATTTTCATGTTTTCCAGCTTTTAACACATTTTCATCATATTGGTCATTTTAACTGTAAAAGCACGTCTGAAACGAGTTTTCAACATAGTACTGTGATATGCACTTGTTCAGAGTGGGAAAACACACTTTGTGTCACTGAGTGCATGAAAACAGCTTTCCTTCAGCAGGAGCGCCTTCAGCCTGTTTCTATCGCCTTTTCAGGGCATAAAGCAAACGTTTGACAAGGAACATTGATTTTGAGTGAAATGAGTGCTTTCGAGCATATGTGACATGAAACAACATTCCAGGCATGGATCTTCATGTTTTCGAGCTTTTAAAACATTTTCATCATATTGGTCATTTTAACTGTAAAAGCACGTCTGAAACGAGTTTTCAACATGGTACTGTGATATGCACTTGTTCAGAGTGGGAAAAAACACTTTGTGTCACTGAGTGCATAAAAACAGCTTTCCTTCAGCAGGAGCGCCTTCAGCCTGTTTCTATCGCCTTTTCAGGGCATAAAGCAAACGTTTGACAAGGAACATTGATTTTGAGTGAAATGAGTGCCTTCGAGCATATGTGGCATGAAACAACTTTCCAAGCATGGATCTTCATGTTTTCGAGCTTTTAAAACATTTTCATCATATTGGTCATTTTAACTGTAAAAGCACGTCTGAAACGAGTTTTCAACATAGTACTGTGATATGCACTTGTTCAGAGTGGGAAAACACACTTTGTGTCACTGAGTGCATGAAAACAGCTTTCCTTCAGCAGGAGCTCCTTCAGCCTGTTTCTATCGCCTTTTCAGGGCATAAAGCAAACGTTTGACAAGGAACATTGATTTTGAGTGAAATGAGTGCCTTCGAGCATATGTGACATGAAACAACTTTCCAAGCATGGATCTTCATGTTTTCGAGCTTTTAAAACATTTTCATCATATTGGTCATTTTAACTGTAAAAGCACGTCTGAAACGAGTTTTCAACATGGTACTGTGATATGCACTTGTTCAGAGTGGGAAAACACACTTTGTGTCACTGAGTGCATGAAAACAGCTTTCCTTCAGCAGGAGCTCCTTCAGCCTGTTTCTATCGCCTTTTCAGGGCATAAAGCAAACGTTTGACAAGGAACATTGATTTTGAGTGAAATGAGTGCCTTCGAGCATATGTGACATGAAACAACTTTCTAAGCATGGATTTTCATGTTTTCCAGCTTTTAACACATTTTCATCATATTGGTCATTTTAACTGTAAAAGCACGTCTGAAACGAGTTTTCAACATAGTACTGTGATATGCACTTGTTCAGAGTGGGAAAACACACTTTGTGTCACTGAGTGCATGAAAACAGCTTTCCTTCAGCAGGAGCGCCTTCAGCCTGTTTCTATCGCCTTTTCAGGGCATAAAGCAAACGTTTGACAAGGAACATTGATTTTGAGTGAAATGAGTGCTTTCGAGCATATGTGACATGAAACAACATTCCAGGCATGGATCTTCATGTTTTCGAGCTTTTAACACATTTTCATCATATTGGTCATTTTAACTGTAAAAGCACGTCTGAAACGAGTTTTCAACATGGTACTGTGATATGCACTTGTTCAGAGTGGGAAAAAACACTTTGTGTCACTGAGTGCATAAAAACAGCTTTCCTTCAGCAGGAGCGCCTTCAGCCTGTTTCTATCGCCTTTTCAGGGCATAAAGCAAACGTTTGACAAGGAACATTGATTTTGAGTGAAATGAGTGCCTTCGAGCATATGTGGCATGAAACAACTTTCCAAGCATGGATCTTCATGTTTTCGAGCTTTTAAAACATTTTCATCATATTGGTCATTTTAACTGTAAAAGCACGTCTGAAACGAGTTTTCAACATGGTACTGTGATATGCACTTGTTCAGAGTGGGAAAACACACTTTGTGTCACTGAGTGCATGAAAACAGCTTTCCTTCAGCAGGAGCGCCTTCAGCCTGTTTCTATCGCCTTTTCAGGGCATAAAGCAAACGTTTGACAAGGAACATTGATTTTGAGTGAAATGAGTGCTTTCGAGCATATGTGACATGAAACAACATTCCAGGCATGGATCTTCATGTTTTCGAGCTTTTAACACATTTTCATCATATTGGTCATTTTAACTGTAAAAGCACGTCTGAAACGAGTTTTCAACATGGTACTGTGATATGCACTTGTTCAGAGTGGGAAAAAACACTTTGTGTCACTGAGTGCATAAAAACAGCTTTCCTTCAGCAGGAGCGCCTTCAGCCTGTTTCTATCGCCTTTTCAGGGCATAAAGCAAACGTTTGACAAGGAACATTGATTTTGAGTGAAATGAGTGCCTTCGAGCATATGTGGCATGAAACAACTTTCCAAGCATGGATCTTCATGTTTTCGAGCTTTTAAAACATTTTCATCATATTGGTCATTTTAACTGTAAAAGCACGTCTGAAACGAGTTTTCAACATAGTACTGTGATATGCACTTGTTCAGAGTGGGAAAACACACTTTGTGTCACTGAGTGCATGAAAACAGCTTTCCTTCAGCAGGAGCTCCTTCAGCCTGTTTCTATCGCCTTTTCAGGGCATAAAGCAAACGTTTGACAAGGAACATTGATTTTGAGTGAAATGAGTGCCTTCGAGCATATGTGACATGAAACAACTTTCCAAGCATGGATCTTCATGTTTTCGAGCTTTTAAAACATTTTCATCATATTGGTCATTTTAACTGTAAAAGCACGTCTGAAACGAGTTTTCAACATGGTACTGTGATATGCACTTGTTCAGAGTGGGAAAAAACACTTTGTGTCACTGAGTGCATAAAAACAGCTTTCCTTCAGCAGGAGCTCCTTCAGCCTGTTTCTATCGCCTTTTCAGGGCATAAAGCAAACGTTTGACAAGGAACATTGATTTTGAGTGAAATGAGTGCCTTCGAGCATATGTGACATGAAACAACTTTCCAAGCATGGATCTTCATGTTTTCGAGCTTTTAAAACATTTTCATCATATTGGTCATTTTAACTGTAAAAGCACGTCTGAAACGAGTTTTCAACATGGTACTGTGATATGCACTTGTTCAGAGTGGGAAAAAACACTTTGTGTCACTGAGTGCATAAAAACAGCTTTCCTTCAGCAGGAGCGCCTTCAGCCTGTTTCTATCGCCTTTTCAGGGCATAAAGCAAACGTTTGACAAGGAACATTGATTTTGAGTGAAATGAGTGCATTCGAGCATATCTGACATGAAACAACTTACTAAGCATGGATTTTCATGTTTTCCAGCTTTTAACACATTTTCATCATATTGGTCATTTTAACTGTAAAAGCACGTCTGAAACGAGTTTTCAACATGGTACTGTGATATGCACTTGTTCAGAGTGGGAAAACACACTTTGTGTCACTGAGTGCATGAAAACAGCTTTGCTTCAGCAGGAGCGCCTTCAGCCTGTTTCTATCGCCTTTTCAGGGCATAAAGCAAACGTTTGACAAGGAACTTTGATTTTGAGTGAAATTAGTGCCTTCGAGCATATCTGACATGAAACAACTTTCTAAGCATGGATTTTCATGTTTTCGAGCTTTTAACACATTTTCATCATATTGGTCATTTTAACTGTAAAAGCACGTCTGAAACGAGTTTTCAACATAGTACTGTGATATGCACTTGTTCAGAGTGGGAAAACACACTTTATGTCACTGAGTGCATGAGAACAGCTTTCCTTCAGCAGGAGCGCCTTCAGCCACTTTCTATCGCCTTTTCGGGGCATAAACCAAACGTTTGACAAGGAACATTGATTTTGAGTGAAATGAGTGCCTTCGAGCATATGTGACATGAAACAACTTTCTAAGCATGGATTTTCATGTTTTCCAGCTGTTAACACATTTTCATCATATTGGTCATTTTAACTGTAAAAGCACGTCTGAAACGAGTTTTCAACATGGTACTGTGATATGCACTTGTTCAGAGTGGGAAAAAACACTTTGTGTCACTGAGTGCATAAAAACAGCTTTCCTTCAGCAGGAGCGCCTTCAGCCTGTTTCTATCGCCTTTTCAGGGCATAAAGCAAACGTTTGACAAGGAACATTGATTTTGAGTGAAATGAGTGCCTTCGAGCATATGTGGCATGAAACAACTTTCCAAGCATGGATCTTCATGTTTTCGAGCTTTTAAAACATTTTCATCATATTGGTCATTTTAACTGTAAAAGCACGTCTGAAACGAGTTTTCAACATAGTACTGTGATATGCACTTGTTCAGAGTGGGAAAACACACTTTGTGTCACTGAGTGCATGAAAACAGCTTTCCTTCAGCAGGAGCTCCTTCAGCCTGTTTCTATCGCCTTTTCAGGGCATAAAGCAAACGTTTGACAAGGAACATTGATTTTGAGTGAAATGAGTGCCTTCGAGCATATGTGACATGAAACAACTTTCCAAGCATGGATCTTCATGTTTTCGAGCTTTTAAAACATTTTCATCATATTGGTCATTTTAACTGTAAAAGCACGTCTGAAACGAGTTTTCAACATGGTACTGTGATATGCACTTGTTCAGAGTGGGAAAACACACTTTGTGTCACTGAGTGCATGAAAACAGCTTTCCTTCAGCAGGAGCTCCTTCAGCCTGTTTCTATCGCCTTTTCAGGGCATAAAGCAAACGTTTGACAAGGAACATTGATTTTGAGTGAAATGAGTGCCTTCGAGCATATGTGACATGAAACAACTTTCTAAGCATGGATTTTCATGTTTTCCAGCTTTTAACACATTTTCATCATATTGGTCATTTTAACTGTAAAAGCACGTCTGAAACGAGTTTTCAACATAGTACTGTGATATGCACTTGTTCAGAGTGGGAAAACACACTTTGTGTCACTGAGTGCATGAAAACAGCTTTCCTTCAGCAGGAGCGCCTTCAGCCTGTTTCTATCGCCTTTTCAGGGCATAAAGCAAACGTTTGACAAGGAACATTGATTTTGAGTGAAATGAGTGCTTTCGAGCATATGTGACATGAAACAACATTCCAGGCATGGATCTTCATGTTTTCGAGCTTTTAACACATTTTCATCATATTGGTCATTTTAACTGTAAAAGCACGTCTGAAACGAGTTTTCAACATGGTACTGTGATATGCACTTGTTCAGAGTGGGAAAAAACACTTTGTGTCACTGAGTGCATAAAAACAGCTTTCCTTCAGCAGGAGCGCCTTCAGCCTGTTTCTATCGCCTTTTCAGGGCATAAAGCAAACGTTTGACAAGGAACATTGATTTTGAGTGAAATGAGTGCCTTCGAGCATATGTGGCATGAAACAACTTTCCAAGCATGGATCTTCATGTTTTCGAGCTTTTAAAACATTTTCATCATATTGGTCATTTTAACTGTAAAAGCACGTCTGAAACGAGTTTTCAACATAGTACTGTGATATGCACTTGTTCAGAGTGGGAAAACACACTTTGTGTCACTGAGTGCATGAAAACAGCTTTCCTTCAGCAGGAGCTCCTTCAGCCTGTTTCTATCGCCTTTTCAGGGCATAAAGCAAACGTTTGACAAGGAACATTGATTTTGAGTGAAATGAGTGCCTTCGAGCATATGTGACATGAAACAACTTTCTAAGCATGGATTTTCATGTTTTCCAGCTTTTAACACATTTTCATCATATTGGTCATTTTAACTGTAAAAGCACGTCTGAAACGAGTTTTCAACATAGTACTGTGATATGCACTTGTTCAGAGTGGGAAAACACACTTTGTGTCACTGAGTGCATGAAAACAGCTTTCCTTCAGCAGGAGCGCCTTCAGCCTGTTTCTATCGCCTTTTCAGGGCATAAAGCAAACGTTTGACAAGGAACATTGATTTTGAGTGAAATGAGTGCTTTCGAGCATATGTGACATGAAACAACATTCCAGGCATGGATCTTCATGTTTTCGAGCTTTTAACACATTTTCATCATATTGGTCATTTTAACTGTAAAAGCACGTCTGAAACGAGTTTTCAACATGGTACTGTGATATGCACTTGTTCAGAGTGGGAAAAAACACTTTGTGTCACTGAGTGCATAAAAACAGCTTTCCTTCAGCAGGAGCGCCTTCAGCCTGTTTCTATCGCCTTTTCAGGGCATAAAGCAAACGTTTGACAAGGAACATTGATTTTGAGTGAAATGAGTGCCTTCGAGCATATGTGGCATGAAACAACTTTCCAAGCATGGATCTTCATGTTTTCGAGCTTTTAAAACATTTTCATCATATTGGTCATTTTAACTGTAAAAGCACGTCTGAAACGAGTTTTCAACATGGTACTGTGATATGCACTTGTTCAGAGTGGGAAAACACACTTTGTGTCACTGAGTGCATGAAAACAGCTTTCCTTCAGCAGGAGCGCCTTCAGCCTGTTTCTATCGCCTTTTCAGGGCATAAAGCAAACGTTTGACAAGGAACATTGATTTTGAGTGAAATGAGTGCTTTCGAGCATATGTGACATGAAACAACATTCCAGGCATGGATCTTCATGTTTTCGAGCTTTTAACACATTTTCATCATATTGGTCATTTTAACTGTAAAAGCACGTCTGAAACGAGTTTTCAACATGGTACTGTGATATGCACTTGTTCAGAGTGGGAAAAAACACTTTGTGTCACTGAGTGCATAAAAACAGCTTTCCTTCAGCAGGAGCGCCTTCAGCCTGTTTCTATCGCCTTTTCAGGGCATAAAGCAAACGTTTGACAAGGAACATTGATTTTGAGTGAAATGAGTGCCTTCGAGCATATGTGACATGAAACAACTTTCCAAGCATGGATCTTCATGTTTTCGAGCTTTTAAAACATTTTCATCATATTGGTCATTTTAACTGTAAAAGCACGTCTGAAACGAGTTTTCAACATGGTACTGTGATATGCACTTGTTCAGAGTGGGAAAACACACTTTGTGTCACTGAGTGCATGAAAACAGCTTTGCTTCAGCAGGAGCGCCTTCAGCCTGTTTCTATCGCCTTTTCAGGGCATAAAGCAAACGTTTGACAAGGAACTTTGATTTTGAGTGAAATTAGTGCCTTCGAGCATATCTGACATGAAACAACTTTCTAAGCATGGATTTTCATGTTTTCGAGCTTTTAACACATTTTCATCATATTGGTCATTTTAACTGTAAAAGCACGTCTGAAACGAGTTTTCAACATAGTACTGTGATATGCACTTGTTCAGAGTGGGAAAACACACTTTATGTCACTGAGTGCATGAGAACAGCTTTCCTTCAGCAGGAGCGCCTTCAGCCACTTTCTATCGCCTTTTCGGGGCATAAACCAAACGTTTGACAAGGAACATTGATTTTGAGTGAAATGAGTGCCTTCGAGCATATGTGACATGAAACAACTTTCTAAGCATGGATTTTCATGTTTTCCAGCTGTTAACACATTTTCATCATATTGGTCATTTTAACTGTAAAAGCACGTCTGAAACGAGTTTTCAACATGGTACTGTGATATGCACTTGTTCAGAGTGGGAAAAAACACTTTGTGTCACTGAGTGCATAAAAACAGCTTTCCTTCAGCAGGAGCGCCTTCAGCCTGTTTCTATCGCCTTTTCAGGGCATAAAGCAAACGTTTGACAAGGAACATTGATTTTGAGTGAAATGAGTGCCTTCGAGCATATGTGGCATGAAACAACTTTCCAAGCATGGATCTTCATGTTTTCGAGCTTTTAAAACATTTTCATCATATTGGTCATTTTAACTGTAAAAGCACGTCTGAAACGAGTTTTCAACATGGTACTGTGATATGCACTTGTTCAGAGTGGGAAAAAACACTTTGTGTCACTGAGTGCATAAAAACAGCTTTCCTTCAGCAGGAGCGCCTTCAGCCTGTTTCTATCGCCTTTTCAGGGCATAAAGCAAACGTTTGACAAGGAACATTGATTTTGAGTGAAATGAGTGCCTTCGAGCATATGTGGCATGAAACAACTTTCCAAGCATGGATCTTCATGTTTTCGAGCTTTTAAAACATTTTCATCATATTGGTCATTTTAACTGTAAAAGCACGTCTGAAACGAGTTTTCAACATGGTACTGTGATATGCACTTGTTCAGAGTGGGAAAACACACTTTGTGTCACTGAGTGCATGAAAACAGCTTTCCTTCAGCAGGAGCGCCTTCAGCCTGTTTCTATCGCCTTTTCAGGGCATAAAGCAAACGTTTGACAAGGAACATTGATTTTGAGTGAAATGAGTGCTTTCGAGCATATGTGACATGAAACAACATTCCAGGCATGGATCTTCATGTTTTCGAGCTTTTAACACATTTTCATCATATTGGTCATTTTAACTGTAAAAGCACGTCTGAAACGAGTTTTCAACATGGTACTGTGATATGCACTTGTTCAGAGTGGGAAAAAACACTTTGTGTCACTGAGTGCATAAAAACAGCTTTCCTTCAGCAGGAGCGCCTTCAGCCTGTTTCTATCGCCTTTTCAGGGCATAAAGCAAACGTTTGACAAGGAACATTGATTTTGAGTGAAATGAGTGCCTTCGAGCATATGTGGCATGAAACAACTTTCCAAGCATGGATCTTCATGTTTTCGAGCTTTTAAAACATTTTCATCATATTGGTCATTTTAACTGTAAAAGCACGTCTGAAACGAGTTTTCAACATAGTACTGTGATATGCACTTGTTCAGAGTGGGAAAACACACTTTGTGTCACTGAGTGCATGAAAACAGCTTTCCTTCAGCAGGAGCTCCTTCAGCCTGTTTCTATCGCCTTTTCAGGGCATAAAGCAAACGTTTGACAAGGAACATTGATTTTGAGTGAAATGAGTGCCTTCGAGCATATGTGACATGAAACAACTTTCCAAGCATGGATCTTCATGTTTTCGAGCTTTTAAAACATTTTCATCATATTGGTCATTTTAACTGTAAAAGCACGTCTGAAACGAGTTTTCAACATGGTACTGTGATATGCACTTGTT
This sequence comes from Neoarius graeffei, assembly GCF_027579695.1. Taxonomy (NCBI): domain Eukaryota; kingdom Metazoa; phylum Chordata; class Actinopteri; order Siluriformes; family Ariidae; genus Neoarius; species Neoarius graeffei. The sequence goes on along the minus strand of NC_083575.1, from coordinate 16,960,486 downwards.
CAGAGTGGGAAAAAACACTTTGTGTCACTGAGTGCATAAAAACAGCTTTCCTTCAGCAGGAGCTCCTTCAGCCTGTTTCTATCGCCTTTTCAGGGCATAAAGCAAACGTTTGACAAGGAACATTGATTTTGAGTGAAATGAGTGCCTTCGAGCATATGTGACATGAAACAACTTTCCAAGCATGGATCTTCATGTTTTCGAGCTTTTAAAACATTTTCATCATATTGGTCATTTTAACTGTAAAAGCACGTCTGAAACGAGTTTTCAACATGGTACTGTGATATGCACTTGTTCAGAGTGGGAAAAAACACTTTGTGTCACTGAGTGCATAAAAACAGCTTTCCTTCAGCAGGAGCGCCTTCAGCCTGTTTCTATCGCCTTTTCAGGGCATAAAGCAAACGTTTGACAAGGAACATTGATTTTGAGTGAAATGAGTGCATTCGAGCATATCTGACATGAAACAACTTACTAAGCATGGATTTTCATGTTTTCCAGCTTTTAACACATTTTCATCATATTGGTCATTTTAACTGTAAAAGCACGTCTGAAACGAGTTTTCAACATGGTACTGTGATATGCACTTGTTCAGAGTGGGAAAACACACTTTGTGTCACTGAGTGCATGAAAACAGCTTTGCTTCAGCAGGAGCGCCTTCAGCCTGTTTCTATCGCCTTTTCAGGGCATAAAGCAAACGTTTGACAAGGAACTTTGATTTTGAGTGAAATTAGTGCCTTCGAGCATATCTGACATGAAACAACTTTCTAAGCATGGATTTTCATGTTTTCGAGCTTTTAACACATTTTCATCATATTGGTCATTTTAACTGTAAAAGCACGTCTGAAACGAGTTTTCAACATAGTACTGTGATATGCACTTGTTCAGAGTGGGAAAACACACTTTATGTCACTGAGTGCATGAGAACAGCTTTCCTTCAGCAGGAGCGCCTTCAGCCACTTTCTATCGCCTTTTCGGGGCATAAACCAAACGTTTGACAAGGAACATTGATTTTGAGTGAAATGAGTGCCTTCGAGCATATGTGACATGAAACAACTTTCTAAGCATGGATTTTCATGTTTTCCAGCTGTTAACACATTTTCATCATATTGGTCATTTTAACTGTAAAAGCACGTCTGAAACGAGTTTTCAACATGGTACTGTGATATGCACTTGTTCAGAGTGGGAAAAAACACTTTGTGTCACTGAGTGCATAAAAACAGCTTTCCTTCAGCAGGAGCGCCTTCAGCCTGTTTCTATCGCCTTTTCAGGGCATAAAGCAAACGTTTGACAAGGAACATTGATTTTGAGTGAAATGAGTGCTTTCGAGCATATGTGACATGAAACAACATTCCAGGCATGGATCTTCATGTTTTCGAGCTTTTAACACATTTTCATCATATTGGTCATTTTAACTGTAAAAGCACGTCTGAAACGAGTTTTCAACATGGTACTGTGATATGCACTTGTTCAGAGTGGGAAAAAACACTTTGTGTCACTGAGTGCATAAAAACAGCTTTCCTTCAGCAGGAGCGCCTTCAGCCTGTTTCTATCGCCTTTTCAGGGCATAAAGCAAACGTTTGACAAGGAACATTGATTTTGAGTGAAATGAGTGCCTTCGAGCATATGTGGCATGAAACAACTTTCCAAGCATGGATCTTCATGTTTTCGAGCTTTTAAAACATTTTCATCATATTGGTCATTTTAACTGTAAAAGCACGTCTGAAACGAGTTTTCAACATAGTACTGTGATATGCACTTGTTCAGAGTGGGAAAACACACTTTGTGTCACTGAGTGCATGAAAACAGCTTTCCTTCAGCAGGAGCTCCTTCAGCCTGTTTCTATCGCCTTTTCAGGGCATAAAGCAAACGTTTGACAAGGAACTTTGATTTTGAGTGAAATTAGTGCCTTCGAGCATATCTGACATGAAACAACTTTCTAAGCATGGATTTTCATGTTTTCGAGCTTTTAACACATTTTCATCATATTGGTCATTTTAACTGTAAAAGCACGTCTGAAACGAGTTTTCAACATAGTACTGTGATATGCACTTGTTCAGAGTGGGAAAACACACTTTATGTCACTGAGTGCATGAGAACAGCTTTCCTTCAGCAGGAGCGCCTTCAGCCACTTTCTATCGCCTTTTCGGGGCATAAACCAAACGTTTGACAAGGAACATTGATTTTGAGTGAAATGAGTGCCTTCGAGCATATGTGACATGAAACAACTTTCTAAGCATGGATTTTCATGTTTTCCAGCTGTTAACACATTTTCATCATATTGGTCATTTTAACTGTAAAAGCACGTCTGAAACGAGTTTTCAACATGGTACTGTGATATGCACTTGTTCAGAGTGGGAAAAAACACTTTGTGTCACTGAGTGCATAAAAACAGCTTTCCTTCAGCAGGAGCGCCTTCAGCCTGTTTCTATCGCCTTTTCAGGGCATAAAGCAAACGTTTGACAAGGAACATTGATTTTGAGTGAAATGAGTGCCTTCGAGCATATGTGGCATGAAACAACTTTCCAAGCATGGATCTTCATGTTTTCGAGCTTTTAAAACATTTTCATCATATTGGTCATTTTAACTGTAAAAGCACGTCTGAAACGAGTTTTCAACATGGTACTGTGATATGCACTTGTTCAGAGTGGGAAAAAACACTTTGTGTCACTGAGTGCATAAAAACAGCTTTCCTTCAGCAGGAGCGCCTTCAGCCTGTTTCTATCGCCTTTTCAGGGCATAAAGCAAACGTTTGACAAGGAACATTGATTTTGAGTGAAATGAGTGCCTTCGAGCATATGTGGCATGAAACAACTTTCCAAGCATGGATCTTCATGTTTTCGAGCTTTTAAAACATTTTCATCATATTGGTCATTTTAACTGTAAAAGCACGTCTGAAACGAGTTTTCAACATGGTACTGTGATATGCACTTGTTCAGAGTGGGAAAACACACTTTGTGTCACTGAGTGCATGAAAACAGCTTTCCTTCAGCAGGAGCGCCTTCAGCCTGTTTCTATCGCCTTTTCAGGGCATAAAGCAAACGTTTGACAAGGAACATTGATTTTGAGTGAAATGAGTGCTTTCGAGCATATGTGACATGAAACAACATTCCAGGCATGGATCTTCATGTTTTCGAGCTTTTAACACATTTTCATCATATTGGTCATTTTAACTGTAAAAGCACGTCTGAAACGAGTTTTCAACATGGTACTGTGATATGCACTTGTTCAGAGTGGGAAAAAACACTTTGTGTCACTGAGTGCATAAAAACAGCTTTCCTTCAGCAGGAGCGCCTTCAGCCTGTTTCTATCGCCTTTTCAGGGCATAAAGCAAACGTTTGACAAGGAACATTGATTTTGAGTGAAATGAGTGCCTTCGAGCATATGTGGCATGAAACAACTTTCCAAGCATGGATCTTCATGTTTTCGAGCTTTTAAAACATTTTCATCATATTGGTCATTTTAACTGTAAAAGCACGTCTGAAACGAGTTTTCAACATAGTACTGTGATATGCACTTGTTCAGAGTGGGAAAACACACTTTGTGTCACTGAGTGCATGAAAACAGCTTTCCTTCAGCAGGAGCTCCTTCAGCCTGTTTCTATCGCCTTTTCAGGGCATAAAGCAAACGTTTGACAAGGAACATTGATTTTGAGTGAAATGAGTGCCTTCGAGCATATGTGACATGAAACAACTTTCCAAGCATGGATCTTCATGTTTTCGAGCTTTTAAAACATTTTCATCATATTGGTCATTTTAACTGTAAAAGCACGTCTGAAACGAGTTTTCAACATGGTACTGTGATATGCACTTGTTCAGAGTGGGAAAAAACACTTTGTGTCACTGAGTGCATAAAAACAGCTTTCCTTCAGCAGGAGCTCCTTCAGCCTGTTTCTATCGCCTTTTCAGGGCATAAAGCAAACGTTTGACAAGGAACATTGATTTTGAGTGAAATGAGTGCCTTCGAGCATATGTGACATGAAACAACTTTCCAAGCATGGATCTTCATGTTTTCGAGCTTTTAAAACATTTTCATCATATTGGTCATTTTAACTGTAAAAGCACGTCTGAAACGAGTTTTCAACATGGTACTGTGATATGCACTTGTTCAGAGTGGGAAAAAACACTTTGTGTCACTGAGTGCATAAAAACAGCTTTCCTTCAGCAGGAGCGCCTTCAGCCTGTTTCTATCGCCTTTTCAGGGCATAAAGCAAACGTTTGACAAGGAACATTGATTTTGAGTGAAATGAGTGCATTCGAGCATATCTGACATGAAACAACTTACTAAGCATGGATTTTCATGTTTTCCAGCTTTTAACACATTTTCATCATATTGGTCATTTTAACTGTAAAAGCACGTCTGAAACGAGTTTTCAACATGGTACTGTGATATGCACTTGTTCAGAGTGGGAAAACACACTTTGTGTCACTGAGTGCATGAAAACAGCTTTGCTTCAGCAGGAGCGCCTTCAGCCTGTTTCTATCGCCTTTTCAGGGCATAAAGCAAACGTTTGACAAGGAACTTTGATTTTGAGTGAAATTAGTGCCTTCGAGCATATCTGACATGAAACAACTTTCTAAGCATGGATTTTCATGTTTTCGAGCTTTTAACACATTTTCATCATATTGGTCATTTTAACTGTAAAAGCACGTCTGAAACGAGTTTTCAACATAGTACTGTGATATGCACTTGTTCAGAGTGGGAAAACACACTTTATGTCACTGAGTGCATGAGAACAGCTTTCCTTCAGCAGGAGCGCCTTCAGCCACTTTCTATCGCCTTTTCGGGGCATAAACCAAACGTTTGACAAGGAACATTGATTTTGAGTGAAATGAGTGCCTTCGAGCATATGTGACATGAAACAACTTTCTAAGCATGGATTTTCATGTTTTCCAGCTGTTAACACATTTTCATCATATTGGTCATTTTAACTGTAAAAGCACGTCTGAAACGAGTTTTCAACATGGTACTGTGATATGCACTTGTTCAGAGTGGGAAAAAACACTTTGTGTCACTGAGTGCATAAAAACAGCTTTCCTTCAGCAGGAGCGCCTTCAGCCTGTTTCTATCGCCTTTTCAGGGCATAAAGCAAACGTTTGACAAGGAACATTGATTTTGAGTGAAATGAGTGCTTTCGAGCATATGTGACATGAAACAACATTCCAGGCATGGATCTTCATGTTTTCGAGCTTTTAACACATTTTCATCATATTGGTCATTTTAACTGTAAAAGCACGTCTGAAACGAGTTTTCAACATGGTACTGTGATATGCACTTGTTCAGAGTGGGAAAAAACACTTTGTGTCACTGAGTGCATAAAAACAGCTTTCCTTCAGCAGGAGCGCCTTCAGCCTGTTTCTATCGCCTTTTCAGGGCATAAAGCAAACGTTTGACAAGGAACATTGATTTTGAGTGAAATGAGTGCCTTCGAGCATATGTGGCATGAAACAACTTTCCAAGCATGGATCTTCATGTTTTCGAGCTTTTAAAACATTTTCATCATATTGGTCATTTTAACTGTAAAAGCACGTCTGAAACGAGTTTTCAACATAGTACTGTGATATGCACTTGTTCAGAGTGGGAAAACACACTTTGTGTCACTGAGTGCATGAAAACAGCTTTCCTTCAGCAGGAGCTCCTTCAGCCTGTTTCTATCGCCTTTTCAGGGCATAAAGCAAACGTTTGACAAGGAACATTGATTTTGAGTGAAATGAGTGCCTTCGAGCATATGTGACATGAAACAACTTTCCAAGCATGGATCTTCATGTTTTCGAGCTTTTAAAACATTTTCATCATATTGGTCATTTTAACTGTAAAAGCACGTCTGAAACGAGTTTTCAACATGGTACTGTGATATGCACTTGTTCAGAGTGGGAAAACACACTTTGTGTCACTGAGTGCATGAAAACAGCTTTCCTTCAGCAGGAGCTCCTTCAGCCTGTTTCTATCGCCTTTTCAGGGCATAAAGCAAACGTTTGACAAGGAACATTGATTTTGAGTGAAATGAGTGCCTTCGAGCATATGTGACATGAAACAACTTTCTAAGCATGGATTTTCATGTTTTCCAGCTTTTAACACATTTTCATCATATTGGTCATTTTAACTGTAAAAGCACGTCTGAAACGAGTTTTCAACATAGTACTGTGATATGCACTTGTTCAGAGTGGGAAAACACACTTTGTGTCACTGAGTGCATGAAAACAGCTTTCCTTCAGCAGGAGCGCCTTCAGCCTGTTTCTATCGCCTTTTCAGGGCATAAAGCAAACGTTTGACAAGGAACATTGATTTTGAGTGAAATGAGTGCTTTCGAGCATATGTGACATGAAACAACATTCCAGGCATGGATCTTCATGTTTTCGAGCTTTTAACACATTTTCATCATATTGGTCATTTTAACTGTAAAAGCACGTCTGAAACGAGTTTTCAACATGGTACTGTGATATGCACTTGTTCAGAGTGGGAAAAAACACTTTGTGTCACTGAGTGCATAAAAACAGCTTTCCTTCAGCAGGAGCGCCTTCAGCCTGTTTCTATCGCCTTTTCAGGGCATAAAGCAAACGTTTGACAAGGAACATTGATTTTGAGTGAAATGAGTGCCTTCGAGCATATGTGGCATGAAACAACTTTCCAAGCATGGATCTTCATGTTTTCGAGCTTTTAAAACATTTTCATCATATTGGTCATTTTAACTGTAAAAGCACGTCTGAAACGAGTTTTCAACATGGTACTGTGATATGCACTTGTTCAGAGTGGGAAAACACACTTTGTGTCACTGAGTGCATGAAAACGCTTTCCTTCAGCAGGAGCGCCTTCAGCCTGTTTCTATCGCCTTTTCAGGGCATAAAGCAAACGTTTGACAAGGAACATTGATTTTGAGTGAAATGAGTGCTTTCGAGCATATGTGACATGAAACAACATTCCAGGCATGGATCTTCATGTTTTCGAGCTTTTAACACATTTTCATCATATTGGTCATTTTAACTGTAAAAGCACGTCTGAAACGAGTTTTCAACATGGTACTGTGATATGCACTTGTTCAGAGTGGGAAAAAACACTTTGTGTCACTGAGTGCATAAAAACAGCTTTCCTTCAGCAGGAGCGCCTTCAGCCTGTTTCTATCGCCTTTTCAGGGCATAAAGCAAACGTTTGACAAGGAACATTGATTTTGAGTGAAATGAGTGCCTTCGAGCATATGTGGCATGAAACAACTTTCCAAGCATGGATCTTCATGTTTTCGAGCTTTTAAAACATTTTCATCATATTGGTCATTTTAACTGTAAAAGCACGTCTGAAACGAGTTTTCAACATGGTACTGTGATATGCACTTGTTCAGAGTGGGAAAACACACTTTGTGTCACTGAGTGCATGAAAACAGCTTTCCTTCAGCAGGAGCGCCTTCAGCCTGTTTCTATCGCCTTTTCAGGGCATAAAGCAAACGTTTGACAAGGAACATTGATTTTGAGTGAAATGAGTGCTTTCGAGCATATGTGACATGAAACAACATTCCAGGCATGGATCTTCATGTTTTCGAGCTTTTAACACATTTTCATCATATTGGTCATTTTAACTGTAAAAGCACGTCTGAAACGAGTTTTCAACATGGTACTGTGATATGCACTTGTTCAGAGTGGGAAAAAACACTTTGTGTCACTGAGTGCATAAAAACAGCTTTCCTTCAGCAGGAGCGCCTTCAGCCTGTTTCTATCGCCTTTTCAGGGCATAAAGCAAACGTTTGACAAGGAACATTGATTTTGAGTGAAATGAGTGCCTTCGAGCATATGTGACATGAAACAACTTTCCAAGCATGGATCTTCATGTTTTCGAGCTTTTAAAACATTTTCATCATATTGGTCATTTTAACTGTAAAAGCACGTCTGAAACGAGTTTTCAACATGGTACTGTGATATGCACTTGTTCAGAGTGGGAAAACACACTTTGTGTCACTGAGTGCATGAAAACAGCTTTGCTTCAGCAGGAGCGCCTTCAGCCTGTTTCTATCGCCTTTTCAGGGCATAAAGCAAACGTTTGACAAGGAACTTTGATTTTGAGTGAAATTAGTGCCTTCGAGCATATCTGACATGAAACAACTTTCTAAGCATGGATTTTCATGTTTTCGAGCTTTTAACACATTTTCATCATATTGGTCATTTTAACTGTAAAAGCACGTCTGAAACGAGTTTTCAACATAGTACTGTGATATGCACTTGTTCAGAGTGGGAAAACACACTTTATGTCACTGAGTGCATGAGAACAGCTTTCCTTCAGCAGGAGCGCCTTCAGCCACTTTCTATCGCCTTTTCGGGGCATAAACCAAACGTTTGACAAGGAACATTGATTTTGAGTGAAATGAGTGCCTTCGAGCATATGTGACATGAAACAACTTTCTAAGCATGGATTTTCATGTTTTCCAGCTGTTAACACATTTTCATCATATTGGTCATTTTAACTGTAAAAGCACGTCTGAAACGAGTTTTCAACATGGTACTGTGATATGCACTTGTTCAGAGTGGGAAAAAACACTTTGTGTCACTGAGTGCATAAAAACAGCTTTCCTTCAGCAGGAGCGCCTTCAGCCTGTTTCTATCGCCTTTTCAGGGCATAAAGCAAACGTTTGACAAGGAACATTGATTTTGAGTGAAATGAGTGCCTTCGAGCATATGTGGCATGAAACAACTTTCCAAGCATGGATCTTCATGTTTTCGAGCTTTTAAAACATTTTCATCATATTGGTCATTTTAACTGTAAAAGCACGTCTGAAACGAGTTTTCAACATGGTACTGTGATATGCACTTGTTCAGAGTGGGAAAAAACACTTTGTGTCACTGAGTGCATAAAAACAGCTTTCCTTCAGCAGGAGCGCCTTCAGCCTGTTTCTATCGCCTTTTCAGGGCATAAAGCAAACGTTTGACAAGGAACATTGATTTTGAGTGAAATGAGTGCCTTCGAGCATATGTGGCATGAAACAACTTTCCAAGCATGGATCTTCATGTTTTCGAGCTTTTAAAACATTTTCATCATATTGGTCATTTTAACTGTAAAAGCACGTCTGAAACGAGTTTTCAACATGGTACTGTGATATGCACTTGTTCAGAGTGGGAAAACACACTTTGTGTCACTGAGTGCATGAAAACAGCTTTCCTTCAGCAGGAGCGCCTTCAGCCTGTTTCTATCGCCTTTTCAGGGCATAAAGCAAACGTTTGACAAGGAACATTGATTTTGAGTGAAATGAGTGCTTTCGAGCATATGTGACATGAAACAACATTCCAGGCATGGATCTTCATGTTTTCGAGCTTTTAACACATTTTCATCATATTGGTCATTTTAACTGTAAAAGCACGTCTGAAACGAGTTTTCAACATGGTACTGTGATATGCACTTGTTCAGAGTGGGAAAAAACACTTTGTGTCACTGAGTGCATAAAAACAGCTTTCCTTCAGCAGGAGCGCCTTCAGCCTGTTTCTATCGCCTTTTCAGGGCATAAAGCAAACGTTTGACAAGGAACATTGATTTTGAGTGAAATGAGTGCCTTCGAGCATATGTGGCATGAAACAACTTTCCAAGCATGGATCTTCATGTTTTCGAGCTTTTAAAACATTTTCATCATATTGGTCATTTTAACTGTAAAAGCACGTCTGAAACGAGTTTTCAACATAGTACTGTGATATGCACTTGTTCAGAGTGGGAAAACACACTTTGTGTCACTGAGTGCATGAAAACAGCTTTCCTTCAGCAGGAGCTCCTTCAGCCTGTTTCTATCGCCTTTTCAGGGCATAAAGCAAACGTTTGACAAGGAACATTGATTTTGAGTGAAATGAGTGCCTTCGAGCATATGTGACATGAAACAACTTTCCAAGCATGGATCTTCATGTTTTCGAGCTTTTAAAACATTTTCATCATATTGGTCATTTTAACTGTAAAAGCACGTCTGAAACGAGTTTTCAACATGGTACTGTGATATGCACTTGTTCAGAGTGGGAAAAAACACTTTGTGTCACTGAGTGCATAAAAACAGCTTTCCTTCAGCAGGAGCTCCTTCAGCCTGTTTCTATCGCCTTTTCAGGGCATAAAGCAAACGTTTGACAAGGAACATTGATTTTGAGTGAAATGAGTGCCTTCGAGCATATGTGACATGAAACAACTTTCCAAGCATGGATCTTCATGTTTTCGAGCTTTTAAAACATTTTCATCATATTGGTCATTTTAACTGTAAAAGCACGTCTGAAACGAGTTTTCAACATGGTACTGTGATATGCACTTGTTCAGAGTGGGAAAAAACACTTTGTGTCACTGAGTGCATAAAAACAGCTTTCCTTCAGCAGGAGCGCCTTCAGCCTGTTTCTATCGCCTTTTCAGGGCATAAAGCAAACGTTTGACAAGGAACATTGATTTTGAGTGAAATGAGTGCATTCGAGCATATCTGACATGAAACAACTTACTAAGCATGGATTTTCATGTTTTCCAGCTTTTAACACATTTTCATCATATTGGTCATTTTAACTGTAAAAGCACGTCTGAAACGAGTTTTCAACATGGTACTGTGATATGCACTTGTTCAGAGTGGGAAAACACACTTTGTGTCACTGAGTGCATGAAAACAGCTTTGCTTCAGCAGGAGCGCCTTCAGCCTGTTTCTATCGCCTTTTCAGGGCATAAAGCAAACGTTTGACAAGGAACTTTGATTTTGAGTGAAATTAGTGCCTTCGAGCATATCTGACATGAAACAACTTTCTAAGCATGGATTTTCATGTTTTCGAGCTTTTAACACATTTTCATCATATTGGTCATTTTAACTGTAAAAGCACGTCTGAAACGAGTTTTCAACATAGTACTGTGATATGCACTTGTTCAGAGTGGGAAAACACACTTTATGTCACTGAGTGCATGAGAACAGCTTTCCTTCAGCAGGAGCGCCTTCAGCCACTTTCTATCGCCTTTTCGGGGCATAAACCAAACGTTTGACAAGGAACATTGATTTTGAGTGAAATGAGTGCCTTCGAGCATATGTGACATGAAACAACTTTCTAAGCATGGATTTTCATGTTTTCCAGCTGTTAACACATTTTCATCATATTGGTCATTTTAACTGTAAAAGCACGTCTGAAACGAGTTTTCAACATGGTACTGTGATATGCACTTGTTCAGAGTGGGAAAAAACACTTTGTGTCACTGAGTGCATAAAAACAGCTTTCCTTCAGCAGGAGCGCCTTCAGCCTGTTTCTATCGCCTTTTCAGGGCATAAAGCAAACGTTTGACAAGGAACATTGATTTTGAGTGAAATGAGTGCTTTCGAGCATATGTGACATGAAACAACATTCCAGGCATGGATCTTCATGTTTTCGAGCTTTTAACACATTTTCATCATATTGGTCATTTTAACTGTAAAAGCACGTCTGAAACGAGTTTTCAACATGGTACTGTGATATGCACTTGTTCAGAGTGGGAAAAAACACTTTGTGTCACTGAGTGCATAAAAACAGCTTTCCTTCAGCAGGAGCGCCTTCAGCCTGTTTCTATCGCCTTTTCAGGGCATAAAGCAAACGTTTGACAAGGAACATTGATTTTGAGTGAAATGAGTGCCTTCGAGCATATGTGGCATGAAACAACTTTCCAAGCATGGATCTTCATGTTTTCGAGCTTTTAAAACATTTTCATCATATTGGTCATTTTAACTGTAAAAGCACGTCTGAAACGAGTTTTCAACATAGTACTGTGATATGCACTTGTTCAGAGTGGGAAAACACACTTTGTGTCACTGAGTGCATGAAAACAGCTTTCCTTCAGCAGGAGCTCCTTCAGCCTGTTTCTATCGCCTTTTCAGGGCATAAAGCAAACGTTTGACAAGGAACATTGATTTTGAGTGAAATGAGTGCCTTCGAGCATATGTGACATGAAACAACTTTCCAAGCATGGATCTTCATGTTTTCGAGCTTTTAAAACATTTTCATCATATTGGTCATTTTAACTGTAAAAGCACGTCTGAAACGAGTTTTCAACATGGTACTGTGATATGCACTTGTTCAGAGTGGGAAAACACACTTTGTGTCACTGAGTGCATGAAAACAGCTTTCCTTCAGCAGGAGCTCCTTCAGCCTGTTTCTATCGCCTTTTCAGGGCATAAAGCAAACGTTTGACAAGGAACATTGATTTTGAGTGAAATGAGTGCCTTCGAGCATATGTGACATGAAACAACTTTCTAAGCATGGATTTTCATGTTTTCCAGCTTTTAACACATTTTCATCATATTGGTCATTTTAACTGTAAAAGCACGTCTGAAACGAGTTTTCAACATAGTACTGTGATATGCACTTGTTCAGAGTGGGAAAACACACTTTGTGTCACTGAGTGCATGAAAACAGCTTTCCTTCAGCAGGAGCGCCTTCAGCCTGTTTCTATCGCCTTTTCAGGGCATAAAGCAAACGTTTGACAAGGAACATTGATTTTGAGTGAAATGAGTGCTTTCGAGCATATGTGACATGAAACAACATTCCAGGCATGGATCTTCATGTTTTCGAGCTTTTAACACATTTTCATCATATTGGTCATTTTAACTGTAAAAGCACGTCTGAAACGAGTTTTCAACATGGTACTGTGATATGCACTTGTTCAGAGTGGGAAAAAACACTTTGTGTCACTGAGTGCATAAAAACAGCTTTCCTTCAGCAGGAGCGCCTTCAGCCTGTTTCTATCGCCTTTTCAGGGCATAAAGCAAACGTTTGACAAGGAACATTGATTTTGAGTGAAATGAGTGCCTTCGAGCATATGTGGCATGAAACAACTTTCCAAGCATGGATCTTCATGTTTTCGAGCTTTTAAAACATTTTCATCATATTGGTCATTTTAACTGTAAAAGCACGTCTGAAACGAGTTTTCAACATGGTACTGTGATATGCACTTGTTCAGAGTGGGAAAACACACTTTGTGTCACTGAGTGCATGAAAACAGCTTTCCTTCAGCAGGAGCGCCTTCAGCCTGTTTCTATCGCCTTTTCAGGGCATAAAGCAAACGTTTGACAAGGAACATTGATTTTGAGTGAAATGAGTGCTTTCGAGCATATGTGACATGAAACAACATTCCAGGCATGGATCTTCATGTTTTCGAGCTTTTAACACATTTTCATCATATTGGTCATTTTAACTGTAAAAGCACGTCTGAAACGAGTTTTCAACATGGTACTGTGATATGCACTTGTTCAGAGTGGGAAAACACACTTTGTGTCACTGAGTGCATGAAAACAGCTTTGCTTCAGCAGGAGCGCCTTCAGCCTGTTTCTATCGCCTTTTCAGGGCATAAAGCAAACGTTTGACAAGGAACTTTGATTTTGAGTGAAATTAGTGCCTTCGAGCATATCTGACATGAAACAACTTTCTAAGCATGGATTTTCATGTTTTCGAGCTTTTAACACATTTTCATCATATTGGTCATTTTAACTGTAAAAGCACGTCTGAAACGAGTTTTCAACATAGTACTGTGATATGCACTTGTTCAGAGTGGGAAAACACACTTTATGTCACTGAGTGCATGAGAACAGCTTTCCTTCAGCAGGAGCGCCTTCAGCCACTTTCTATCGCCTTTTCGGGGCATAAACCAAACGTTTGACAAGGAACATTGATTTTGAGTGAAATGAGTGCCTTCGAGCATATGTGACATGAAACAACTTTCTAAGCATGGATTTTCATGTTTTCCAGCTGTTAACACATTTTCATCATATTGGTCATTTTAACTGTAAAAGCACGTCTGAAACGAGTTTTCAACATGGTACTGTGATATGCACTTGTTCAGAGTGGGAAAAAACACTTTGTGTCACTGAGTGCATAAAAACAGCTTTCCTTCAGCAGGAGCGCCTTCAGCCTGTTTCTATCGCCTTTTCAGGGCATAAAGCAAACGTTTGACAAGGAACATTGATTTTGAGTGAAATGAGTGCCTTCGAGCATATGTGGCATGAAACAACTTTCCAAGCATGGATCTTCATGTTTTCGAGCTTTTAAAACATTTTCATCATATTGGTCATTTTAACTGTAAAAGCACGTCTGAAACGAGTTTTCAACATGGTACTGTGATATGCACTTGTTCAGAGTGGGAAAAAACACTTTGTGTCACTGAGTGCATAAAAACAGCTTTCCTTCAGCAGGAGCGCCTTCAGCCTGTTTCTATCGCCTTTTCAGGGCATAAAGCAAACGTTTGACAAGGAACATTGATTTTGAGTGAAATGAGTGCCTTCGAGCATATGTGGCATGAAACAACTTTCCAAGCATGGATCTTCATGTTTTCGAGCTTTTAAAACATTTTCATCATATTGGTCATTTTAACTGTAAAAGCACGTCTGAAACGAGTTTTCAACATGGTACTGTGATATGCACTTGTTCAGAGTGGGAAAACACACTTTGTGTCACTGAGTGCATGAAAACAGCTTTCCTTCAGCAGGAGCGCCTTCAGCCTGTTTCTATCGCCTTTTCAGGGCATAAAGCAAACGTTTGACAAGGAACATTGATTTTGAGTGAAATGAGTGCTTTCGAGCATATGTGACATGAAACAACATTCCAGGCATGGATCTTCATGTTTTCGAGCTTTTAACACATTTTCATCATATTGGTCATTTTAACTGTAAAAGCACGTCTGAAACGAGTTTTCAACATGGTACTGTGATATGCACTTGTTCAGAGTGGGAAAAAACACTTTGTGTCACTGAGTGCATAAAAACAGCTTTCCTTCAGCAGGAGCGCCTTCAGCCTGTTTCTATCGCCTTTTCAGGGCATAAAGCAAACGTTTGACAAGGAACATTGATTTTGAGTGAAATGAGTGCCTTCGAGCATATGTGGCATGAAACAACTTTCCAAGCATGGATCTTCATGTTTTCGAGCTTTTAAAACATTTTCATCATATTGGTCATTTTAACTGTAAAAGCACGTCTGAAACGAGTTTTCAACATAGTACTGTGATATGCACTTGTTCAGAGTGGGAAAACACACTTTGTGTCACTGAGTGCATGAAAACAGCTTTCCTTCAGCAGGAGCTCCTTCAGCCTGTTTCTATCGCCTTTTCAGGGCATAAAGCAAACGTTTGACAAGGAACATTGATTTTGAGTGAAATGAGTGCCTTCGAGCATATGTGACATGAAACAACTTTCCAAGCATGGATCTTCATGTTTTCGAGCTTTTAAAACATTTTCATCATATTGGTCATTTTAACTGTAAAAGCACGTCTGAAACGAGTTTTCAACATGGTACTGTGATATGCACTTGTTCAGAGTGGGAAAAAACACTTTGTGTCACTGAGTGCATAAAAACAGCTTTCCTTCAGCAGGAGCTCCTTCAGCCTGTTTCTATCGCCTTTTCAGGGCATAAAGCAAACGTTTGACAAGGAACATTGATTTTGAGTGAAATGAGTGCCTTCGAGCATATGTGACATGAAACAACTTTCCAAGCATGGATCTTCATGTTTTCGAGCTTTTAAAACATTTTCATCATATTGGTCATTTTAACTGTAAAAGCACGTCTGAAACGAGTTTTCAACATGGTACTGTGATATGCACTTGTTCAGAGTGGGAAAAAACACTTTGTGTCACTGAGTGCATAAAAACAGCTTTCCTTCAGCAGGAGCGCCTTCAGCCTGTTTCTATCGCCTTTTCAGGGCATAAAGCAAACGTTTGACAAGGAACATTGATTTTGAGTGAAATGAGTGCATTCGAGCATATCTGACATGAAACAACTTACTAAGCATGGATTTTCATGTTTTCCAGCTTTTAACACATTTTCATCATATTGGTCATTTTAACTGTAAAAGCACGTCTGAAACGAGTTTTCAACATGGTACTGTGATATGCACTTGTTCAGAGTGGGAAAACACACTTTGTGTCACTGAGTGCATGAAAACAGCTTTGCTTCAGCAGGAGCGCCTTCAGCCTGTTTCTATCGCCTTTTCAGGGCATAAAGCAAACGTTTGACAAGGAACTTTGATTTTGAGTGAAATTAGTGCCTTCGAGCATATCTGACATGAAACAACTTTCTAAGCATGGATTTTCATGTTTTCGAGCTTTTAACACATTTTCATCATATTGGTCATTTTAACTGTAAAAGCACGTCTGAAACGAGTTTTCAACATAGTACTGTGATATGCACTTGTTCAGAGTGGGAAAACACACTTTATGTCACTGAGTGCATGAGAACAGCTTTCCTTCAGCAGGAGCGCCTTCAGCCACTTTCTATCGCCTTTTCGGGGCATAAACCAAACGTTTGACAAGGAACATTGATTTTGAGTGAAATGAGTGCCTTCGAGCATATGTGACATGAAACAACTTTCTAAGCATGGATTTTCATGTTTTCCAGCTGTTAACACATTTTCATCATATTGGTCATTTTAACTGTAAAAGCACGTCTGAAACGAGTTTTCAACATGGTACTGTGATATGCACTTGTTCAGAGTGGGAAAAAACACTTTGTGTCACTGAGTGCATAAAAACAGCTTTCCTTCAGCAGGAGCGCCTTCAGCCTGTTTCTATCGCCTTTTCAGGGCATAAAGCAAACGTTTGACAAGGAACATTGATTTTGAGTGAAATGAGTGCTTTCGAGCATATGTGACATGAAACAACATTCCAGGCATGGATCTTCATGTTTTCGAGCTTTTAACACATTTTCATCATATTGGTCATTTTAACTGTAAAAGCACGTCTGAAACGAGTTTTCAACATGGTACTGTGATATGCACTTGTTCAGAGTGGGAAAAAACACTTTGTGTCACTGAGTGCATAAAAACAGCTTTCCTTCAGCAGGAGCGCCTTCAGCCTGTTTCTATCGCCTTTTCAGGGCATAAAGCAAACGTTTGACAAGGAACATTGATTTTGAGTGAAATGAGTGCCTTCGAGCATATGTGGCATGAAACAACTTTCCAAGCATGGATCTTCATGTTTTCGAGCTTTTAAAACATTTTCATCATATTGGTCATTTTAACTGTAAAAGCACGTCTGAAACGAGTTTTCAACATAGTACTGTGATATGCACTTGTTCAGAGTGGGAAAACACACTTTGTGTCACTGAGTGCATGAAAACAGCTTTCCTTCAGCAGGAGCTCCTTCAGCCTGTTTCTATCGCCTTTTCAGGGCATAAAGCAAACGTTTGACAAGGAACATTGATTTTGAGTGAAATGAGTGCCTTCGAGCATATGTGACATGAAACAACTTTCCAAGCATGGATCTTCATGTTTTCGAGCTTTTAAAACATTTTCATCATATTGGTCATTTTAACTGTAAAAGCACGTCTGAAACGAGTTTTCAACATGGTACTGTGATATGCACTTGTTCAGAGTGGGAAAACACACTTTGTGTCACTGAGTGCATGAAAACAGCTTTCCTTCAGCAGGAGCTCCTTCAGCCTGTTTCTATCGCCTTTTCAGGGCATAAAGCAAACGTTTGACAAGGAACATTGATTTTGAGTGAAATGAGTGCCTTCGAGCATATGTGACATGAAACAACTTTCTAAGCATGGATTTTCATGTTTTCCAGCTTTTAACACATTTTCATCATATTGGTCATTTTAACTGTAAAAGCACGTCTGAAACGAGTTTTCAACATAGTACTGTGATATGCACTTGTTCAGAGTGGGAAAACACACTTTGTGTCACTGAGTGCATGAAAACAGCTTTCCTTCAGCAGGAGCGCCTTCAGCCTGTTTCTATCGCCTTTTCAGGGCATAAAGCAAACGTTTGACAAGGAACATTGATTTTGAGTGAAATGAGTGCTTTCGAGCATATGTGACATGAAACAACATTCCAGGCATGGATCTTCATGTTTTCGAGCTTTTAACACATTTTCATCATATTGGTCATTTTAACTGTAAAAGCACGTCTGAAACGAGTTTTCAACATGGTACTGTGATATGCACTTGTTCAGAGTGGGAAAAAACACTTTGTGTCACTGAGTGCATAAAAACAGCTTTCCTTCAGCAGGAGCGCCTTCAGCCTGTTTCTATCGCCTTTTCAGGGCATAAAGCAAACGTTTGACAAGGAACATTGATTTTGAGTGAAATGAGTGCCTTCGAGCATATGTGGCATGAAACAACTTTCCAAGCATGGATCTTCATGTTTTCGAGCTTTTAAAACATTTTCATCATATTGGTCATTTTAACTGTAAAAGCACGTCTGAAACGAGTTTTCAACATGGTACTGTGATATGCACTTGTTCAGAGTGGGAAAACACACTTTGTGTCACTGAGTGCATGAAAACAGCTTTCCTTCAGCAGGAGCGCCTTCAGCCTGTTTCTATCGCCTTTTCAGGGCATAAAGCAAACGTTTGACAAGGAACATTGATTTTGAGTGAAATGAGTGCTTTCGAGCATATGTGACATGAAACAACATTCCAGGCATGGATCTTCATGTTTTCGAGCTTTTAACACATTTTCATCATATTGGTCATTTTAACTGTAAAAGCACGTCTGAAACGAGTTTTCAACATGGTACTGTGATATGCACTTGTTCAGAGTGGGAAAAAACACTTTGTGTCACTGAGTGCATAAAAACAGCTTTCCTTCAGCAGGAGCGCCTTCAGCCTGTTTCTATCGCCTTTTCAGGGCATAAAGCAAACGTTTGACAAGGAACATTGATTTTGAGTGAAATGAGTGCCTTCGAGCATATGTGGCATGAAACAACTTTCCAAGCATGGATCTTCATGTTTTCGAGCTTTTAAAACATTTTCATCATATTGGTCATTTTAACTGTAAAAGCACGTCTGAAACGAGTTTTCAACATAGTACTGTGATATGCACTTGTTCAGAGTGGGAAAACACACTTTGTGTCACTGAGTGCATGAAAACAGCTTTCCTTCAGCAGGAGCTCCTTCAGCCTGTTTCTATCGCCTTTTCAGGGCATAAAGCAAACGTTTGACAAGGAACATTGATTTTGAGTGAAATGAGTGCCTTCGAGCATATGTGACATGAAACAACTTTCCAAGCATGGATCTTCATGTTTTCGAGCTTTTAAAACATTTTCATCATATTGGTCATTTTAACTGTAAAAGCACGTCTGAAACGAGTTTTCAACATGGTACTGTGATATGCACTTGTTCAGAGTGGGAAAAAACACTTTGTGTCACTGAGTGCATAAAAACAGCTTTCCTTCAGCAGGAGCTCCTTCAGCCTGTTTCTATCGCCTTTTCAGGGCATAAAGCAAACGTTTGACAAGGAACATTGATTTTGAGTGAAATGAGTGCCTTCGAGCATATGTGACATGAAACAACTTTCCAAGCATGGATCTTCATGTTTTCGAGCTTTTAAAACATTTTCATCATATTGGTCATTTTAACTGTAAAAGCACGTCTGAAACGAGTTTTCAACATGGTACTGTGATATGCACTTGTTCAGAGTGGGAAAAAACACTTTGTGTCACTGAGTGCATAAAAACAGCTTTCCTTCAGCAGGAGCGCCTTCAGCCTGTTTCTATCGCCTTTTCAGGGCATAAAGCAAACGTTTGACAAGGAACATTGATTTTGAGTGAAATGAGTGCATTCGAGCATATCTGACATGAAACAACTTACTAAGCATGGATTTTCATGTTTTCCAGCTTTTAACACATTTTCATCATATTGGTCATTTTAACTGTAAAAGCACGTCTGAAACGAGTTTTCAACATGGTACTGTGATATGCACTTGTTCAGAGTGGGAAAACACACTTTGTGTCACTGAGTGCATGAAAACAGCTTTGCTTCAGCAGGAGCGCCTTCAGCCTGTTTCTATCGCCTTTTCAGGGCATAAAGCAAACGTTTGACAAGGAACTTTGATTTTGAGTGAAATTAGTGCCTTCGAGCATATCTGACATGAAACAACTTTCTAAGCATGGATTTTCATGTTTTCGAGCTTTTAACACATTTTCATCATATTGGTCATTTTAACTGTAAAAGCACGTCTGAAACGAGTTTTCAACATAGTACTGTGATATGCACTTGTTCAGAGTGGGAAAACACACTTTATGTCACTGAGTGCATGAGAACAGCTTTCCTTCAGCAGGAGCGCCTTCAGCCACTTTCTATCGCCTTTTCGGGGCATAAACCAAACGTTTGACAAGGAACATTGATTTTGAGTGAAATGAGTGCCTTCGAGCATATGTGACATGAAACAACTTTCTAAGCATGGATTTTCATGTTTTCCAGCTGTTAACACATTTTCATCATATTGGTCATTTTAACTGTAAAAGCACGTCTGAAACGAGTTTTCAACATGGTACTGTGATATGCACTTGTTCAGAGTGGGAAAAAACACTTTGTGTCACTGAGTGCATAAAAACAGCTTTCCTTCAGCAGGAGCGCCTTCAGCCTGTTTCTATCGCCTTTTCAGGGCATAAAGCAAACGTTTGACAAGGAACATTGATTTTGAGTGAAATGAGTGCCTTCGAGCATATGTGGCATGAAACAACTTTCCAAGCATGGATCTTCATGTTTTCGAGCTTTTAAAACATTTTCATCATATTGGTCATTTTAACTGTAAAAGCACGTCTGAAACGAGTTTTCAACATAGTACTGTGATATGCACTTGTTCAGAGTGGGAAAACACACTTTGTGTCACTGAGTGCATGAAAACAGCTTTCCTTCAGCAGGAGCTCCTTCAGCCTGTTTCTATCGCCTTTTCAGGGCATAAAGCAAACGTTTGACAAGGAACATTGATTTTGAGTGAAATGAGTGCCTTCGAGCATATGTGACATGAAACAACTTTCCAAGCATGGATCTTCATGTTTTCGAGCTTTTAAAACATTTTCATCATATTGGTCATTTTAACTGTAAAAGCACGTCTGAAACGAGTTTTCAACATGGTACTGTGATATGCACTTGTTCAGAGTGGGAAAACACACTTTGTGTCACTGAGTGCATGAAAACAGCTTTCCTTCAGCAGGAGCTCCTTCAGCCTGTTTCTATCGCCTTTTCAGGGCATAAAGCAAACGTTTGACAAGGAACATTGATTTTGAGTGAAATGAGTGCCTTCGAGCATATGTGACATGAAACAACTTTCTAAGCATGGATTTTCATGTTTTCCAGCTTTTAACACATTTTCATCATATTGGTCATTTTAACTGTAAAAGCACGTCTGAAACGAGTTTTCAACATAGTACTGTGATATGCACTTGTTCAGAGTGGGAAAACACACTTTGTGTCACTGAGTGCATGAAAACAGCTTTCCTTCAGCAGGAGCGCCTTCAGCCTGTTTCTATCGCCTTTTCAGGGCATAAAGCAAACGTTTGACAAGGAACATTGATTTTGAGTGAAATGAGTGCTTTCGAGCATATGTGACATGAAACAACATTCCAGGCATGGATCTTCATGTTTTCGAGCTTTTAACACATTTTCATCATATTGGTCATTTTAACTGTAAAAGCACGTCTGAAACGAGTTTTCAACATGGTACTGTGATATGCACTTGTTCAGAGTGGGAAAAAACACTTTGTGTCACTGAGTGCATAAAAACAGCTTTCCTTCAGCAGGAGCGCCTTCAGCCTGTTTCTATCGCCTTTTCAGGGCATAAAGCAAACGTTTGACAAGGAACATTGATTTTGAGTGAAATGAGTGCCTTCGAGCATATGTGGCATGAAACAACTTTCCAAGCATGGATCTTCATGTTTTCGAGCTTTTAAAACATTTTCATCATATTGGTCATTTTAACTGTAAAAGCACGTCTGAAACGAGTTTTCAACATAGTACTGTGATATGCACTTGTTCAGAGTGGGAAAACACACTTTGTGTCACTGAGTGCATGAAAACAGCTTTCCTTCAGCAGGAGCTCCTTCAGCCTGTTTCTATCGCCTTTTCAGGGCATAAAGCAAACGTTTGACAAGGAACATTGATTTTGAGTGAAATGAGTGCCTTCGAGCATATGTGACATGAAACAACTTTCTAAGCATGGATTTTCATGTTTTCCAGCTTTTAACACATTTTCATCATATTGGTCATTTTAACTGTAAAAGCACGTCTGAAACGAGTTTTCAACATAGTACTGTGATATGCACTTGTTCAGAGTGGGAAAACACACTTTGTGTCACTGAGTGCATGAAAACAGCTTTCCTTCAGCAGGAGCGCCTTCAGCCTGTTTCTATCGCCTTTTCAGGGCATAAAGCAAACGTTTGACAAGGAACATTGATTTTGAGTGAAATGAGTGCTTTCGAGCATATGTGACATGAAACAACATTCCAGGCATGGATCTTCATGTTTTCGAGCTTTTAACACATTTTCATCATATTGGTCATTTTAACTGTAAAAGCACGTCTGAAACGAGTTTTCAACATGGTACTGTGATATGCACTTGTTCAGAGTGGGAAAAAACACTTTGTGTCACTGAGTGCATAAAAACAGCTTTCCTTCAGCAGGAGCGCCTTCAGCCTGTTTCTATCGCCTTTTCAGGGCATAAAGCAAACGTTTGACAAGGAACATTGATTTTGAGTGAAATGAGTGCCTTCGAGCATATGTGGCATGAAACAACTTTCCAAGCATGGATCTTCATGTTTTCGAGCTTTTAAAACATTTTCATCATATTGGTCATTTTAACTGTAAAAGCACGTCTGAAACGAGTTTTCAACATGGTACTGTGATATGCACTTGTTCAGAGTGGGAAAACACACTTTGTGTCACTGAGTGCATGAAAACAGCTTTCCTTCAGCAGGAGCGCCTTCAGCCTGTTTCTATCGCCTTTTCAGGGCATAAAGCAAACGTTTGACAAGGAACATTGATTTTGAGTGAAATGAGTGCTTTCGAGCATATGTGACATGAAACAACATTCCAGGCATGGATCTTCATGTTTTCGAGCTTTTAACACATTTTCATCATATTGGTCATTTTAACTGTAAAAGCACGTCTGAAACGAGTTTTCAACATGGTACTGTGATATGCACTTGTTCAGAGTGGGAAAAAACACTTTGTGTCACTGAGTGCATAAAAACAGCTTTCCTTCAGCAGGAGCGCCTTCAGCCTGTTTCTATCGCCTTTTCAGGGCATAAAGCAAACGTTTGACAAGGAACATTGATTTTGAGTGAAATGAGTGCCTTCGAGCATATGTGACATGAAACAACTTTCCAAGCATGGATCTTCATGTTTTCGAGCTTTTAAAACATTTTCAACATATTGGTCATTTTAACTGTAAAAGCACGTCTGAAACGAGTTTTCAACATGGTACTGTGATATGCACTTGTTCAGAGTGGGAAAACACACTTTGTGTCACTGAGTGCATGAAAACAGCTTTGCTTCAGCAGGAGCGCCTTCAGCCTGTTTCTATCGCCTTTTCAGGGCATAAAGCAAACGTTTGACAAGGAACTTTGATTTTGAGTGAAATTAGTGCCTTCGAGCATATCTGACATGAAACAACTTTCTAAGCATGGATTTTCATGTTTTCGAGCTTTTAACACATTTTCATCATATTGGTCATTTTAACTGTAAAAGCACGTCTGAAACGAGTTTTCAACATAGTACTGTGATATGCACTTGTTCAGAGTGGGAAAACACACTTTATGTCACTGAGTGCATGAGAACAGCTTTCCTTCAGCAGGAGCGCCTTCAGCCACTTTCTATCGCCTTTTCGGGGCATAAACCAAACGTTTGACAAGGAACATTGATTTTGAGTGAAATGAGTGCCTTCGAGCATATGTGACATGAAACAACTTTCTAAGCATGGATTTTCATGTTTTCCAGCTGTTAACACATTTTCATCATATTGGTCATTTTAACTGTAAAAGCACGTCTGAAACGAGTTTTCAACATGGTACTGTGATATGCACTTGTTCAGAGTGGGAAAAAACACTTTGTGTCACTGAGTGCATAAAAACAGCTTTCCTTCAGCAGGAGCGCCTTCAGCCTGTTTCTATCGCCTTTTCAGGGCATAAAGCAAACGTTTGACAAGGAACATTGATTTTGAGTGAAATGAGTGCCTTCGAGCATATGTGGCATGAAACAACTTTCCAAGCATGGATCTTCATGTTTTCGAGCTTTTAAAACATTTTCATCATATTGGTCATTTTAACTGTAAAAGCACGTCTGAAACGAGTTTTCAACATGGTACTGTGATATGCACTTGTTCAGAGTGGGAAAAAACACTTTGTGTCACTGAGTGCATAAAAACAGCTTTCCTTCAGCAGGAGCGCCTTCAGCCTGTTTCTATCGCCTTTTCAGGGCATAAAGCAAACGTTTGACAAGGAACATTGATTTTGAGTGAAATGAGTGCCTTCGAGCATATGTGGCATGAAACAACTTTCCAAGCATGGATCTTCATGTTTTCGAGCTTTTAAAACATTTTCATCATATTGGTCATTTTAACTGTAAAAGCACGTCTGAAACGAGTTTTCAACATGGTACTGTGATATGCACTTGTTCAGAGTGGGAAAACACACTTTGTGTCACTGAGTGCATGAAAACAGCTTTCCTTCAGCAGGAGCGCCTTCAGCCTGTTTCTATCGCCTTTTCAGGGCATAAAGCAAACGTTTGACAAGGAACATTGATTTTGAGTGAAATGAGTGCTTTCGAGCATATGTGACATGAAACAACATTCCAGGCATGGATCTTCATGTTTTCGAGCTTTTAACACATTTTCATCATATTGGTCATTTTAACTGTAAAAGCACGTCTGAAACGAGTTTTCAACATGGTACTGTGATATGCACTTGTTCAGAGTGGGAAAAAACACTTTGTGTCACTGAGTGCATAAAAACAGCTTTCCTTCAGCAGGAGCGCCTTCAGCCTGTTTCTATCGCCTTTTCAGGGCATAAAGCAAACGTTTGACAAGGAACATTGATTTTGAGTGAAATGAGTGCCTTCGAGCATATGTGGCATGAAACAACTTTCCAAGCATGGATCTTCATGTTTTCGAGCTTTTAAAACATTTTCATCATATTGGTCATTTTAACTGTAAAAGCACGTCTGAAACGAGTTTTCAACATAGTACTGTGATATGCACTTGTTCAGAGTGGGAAAACACACTTTGTGTCACTGAGTGCATGAAAACAGCTTTCCTTCAGCAGGAGCTCCTTCAGCCTGTTTCTATCGCCTTTTCAGGGCATAAAGCAAACGTTTGACAAGGAACATTGATTTTGAGTGAAATGAGTGCCTTCGAGCATATGTGACATGAAACAACTTTCCAAGCATGGATCTTCATGTTTTCGAGCTTTTAAAACATTTTCATCATATTGGTCATTTTAACTGTAAAAGCACGTCTGAAACGAGTTTTCAACATGGTACTGTGATATGCACTTGTTCAGAGTGGGAAAAAACACTTTGTGTCACTGAGTGCATAAAAACAGCTTTCCTTCAGCAGGAGCTCCTTCAGCCTGTTTCTATCGCCTTTTCAGGGCATAAAGCAAACGTTTGACAAGGAACATTGATTTTGAGTGAAATGAGTGCCTTCGAGCATATGTGACATGAAACAACTTTCCAAGCATGGATCTTCATGTTTTCGAGCTTTTAAAACATTTTCATCATATTGGTCATTTTAACTGTAAAAGCACGTCTGAAACGAGTTTTCAACATGGTACTGTGATATGCACTTGTTCAGAGTGGGAAAAAACACTTTGTGTCACTGAGTGCATAAAAACAGCTTTCCTTCAGCAGGAGCGCCTTCAGCCTGTTTCTATCGCCTTTTCAGGGCATAAAGCAAACGTTTGACAAGGAACATTGATTTTGAGTGAAATGAGTGCATTCGAGCATATCTGACATGAAACAACTTACTAAGCATGGATTTTCATGTTTTCCAGCTTTTAACACATTTTCATCATATTGGTCATTTTAACTGTAAAAGCACGTCTGAAACGAGTTTTCAACATGGTACTGTGATATGCACTTGTTCAGAGTGGGAAAACACACTTTGTGTCACTGAGTGCATGAAAACAGCTTTGCTTCAGCAGGAGCGCCTTCAGCCTGTTTCTATCGCCTTTTCAGGGCATAAAGCAAACGTTTGACAAGGAACTTTGATTTTGAGTGAAATTAGTGCCTTCGAGCATATCTGACATGAAACAACTTTCTAAGCATGGATTTTCATGTTTTCGAGCTTTTAACACATTTTCATCATATTGGTCATTTTAACTGTAAAAGCACGTCTGAAACGAGTTTTCAACATAGTACTGTGATATGCACTTGTTCAGAGTGGGAAAACACACTTTATGTCACTGAGTGCATGAGAACAGCTTTCCTTCAGCAGGAGCGCCTTCAGCCACTTTCTATCGCCTTTTCGGGGCATAAACCAAACGTTTGACAAGGAACATTGATTTTGAGTGAAATGAGTGCCTTCGAGCATATGTGACATGAAACAACTTTCTAAGCATGGATTTTCATGTTTTCCAGCTGTTAACACATTTTCATCATATTGGTCATTTTAACTGTAAAAGCACGTCTGAAACGAGTTTTCAACATGGTACTGTGATATGCACTTGTTCAGAGTGGGAAAAAACACTTTGTGTCACTGAGTGCATAAAAACAGCTTTCCTTCAGCAGGAGCGCCTTCAGCCTGTTTCTATCGCCTTTTCAGGGCATAAAGCAAACGTTTGACAAGGAACATTGATTTTGAGTGAAATGAGTGCTTTCGAGCATATGTGACATGAAACAACATTCCAGGCATGGATCTTCATGTTTTCGAGCTTTTAACACATTTTCATCATATTGGTCATTTTAACTGTAAAAGCACGTCTGAAACGAGTTTTCAACATGGTACTGTGATATGCACTTGTTCAGAGTGGGAAAAAACACTTTGTGTCACTGAGTGCATAAAAACAGCTTTCCTTCAGCAGGAGCGCCTTCAGCCTGTTTCTATCGCCTTTTCAGGGCATAAAGCAAACGTTTGACAAGGAACATTGATTTTGAGTGAAATGAGTGCCTTCGAGCATATGTGGCATGAAACAACTTTCCAAGCATGGATCTTCATGTTTTCGAGCTTTTAAAACATTTTCATCATATTGGTCATTTTAACTGTAAAAGCACGTCTGAAACGAGTTTTCAACATAGTACTGTGATATGCACTTGTTCAGAGTGGGAAAACACACTTTGTGTCACTGAGTGCATGAAAACAGCTTTCCTTCAGCAGGAGCTCCTTCAGCCTGTTTCTATCGCCTTTTCAGGGCATAAAGCAAACGTTTGACAAGGAACATTGATTTTGAGTGAAATGAGTGCCTTCGAGCATATGTGACATGAAACAACTTTCCAAGCATGGATCTTCATGTTTTCGAGCTTTTAAAACATTTTCATCATATTGGTCATTTTAACTGTAAAAGCACGTCTGAAACGAGTTTTCAACATGGTACTGTGATATGCACTTGTTCAGAGTGGGAAAACACACTTTGTGTCACTGAGTGCATGAAAACAGCTTTCCTTCAGCAGGAGCTCCTTCAGCCTGTTTCTATCGCCTTTTCAGGGCATAAAGCAAACGTTTGACAAGGAACATTGATTTTGAGTGAAATGAGTGCCTTCGAGCATATGTGACATGAAACAACTTTCTAAGCATGGATTTTCATGTTTTCCAGCTTTTAACACATTTTCATCATATTGGTCATTTTAACTGTAAAAGCACGTCTGAAACGAGTTTTCAACATAGTACTGTGATATGCACTTGTTCAGAGTGGGAAAACACACTTTGTGTCACTGAGTGCATGAAAACAGCTTTCCTTCAGCAGGAGCGCCTTCAGCCTGTTTCTATCGCCTTTTCAGGGCATAAAGCAAACGTTTGACAAGGAACATTGATTTTGAGTGAAATGAGTGCTTTCGAGCATATGTGACATGAAACAACATTCCAGGCATGGATCTTCATGTTTTCGAGCTTTTAACACATTTTCATCATATTGGTCATTTTAACTGTAAAAGCACGTCTGAAACGAGTTTTCAACATGGTACTGTGATATGCACTTGTTCAGAGTGGGAAAAAACACTTTGTGTCACTGAGTGCATAAAAACAGCTTTCCTTCAGCAGGAGCGCCTTCAGCCTGTTTCTATCGCCTTTTCAGGGCATAAAGCAAACGTTTGACAAGGAACATTGATTTTGAGTGAAATGAGTGCCTTCGAGCATATGTGGCATGAAACAACTTTCCAAGCATGGATCTTCATGTTTTCGAGCTTTTAAAACATTTTCATCATATTGGTCATTTTAACTGTAAAAGCACGTCTGAAACGAGTTTTCAACATGGTACTGTGATATGCACTTGTTCAGAGTGGGAAAACACACTTTGTGTCACTGAGTGCATGAAAACAGCTTTCCTTCAGCAGGAGCGCCTTCAGCCTGTTTCTATCGCCTTTTCAGGGCATAAAGCAAACGTTTGACAAGGAACATTGATTTTGAGTGAAATGAGTGCTTTCGAGCATATGTGACATGAAACAACATTCCAGGCATGGATCTTCATGTTTTCGAGCTTTTAACACATTTTCATCATATTGGTCATTTTAACTGTAAAAGCACGTCTGAAACGAGTTTTCAACATGGTACTGTGATATGCACTTGTTCAGAGTGGGAAAAAACACTTTGTGTCACTGAGTGCATAAAAACAGCTTTCCTTCAGCAGGAGCGCCTTCAGCCTGTTTCTATCGCCTTTTCAGGGCATAAAGCAAACGTTTGACAAGGAACATTGATTTTGAGTGAAATGAGTGCCTTCGAGCATATGTGGCATGAAACAACTTTCCAAGCATGGATCTTCATGTTTTCGAGCTTTTAAAACATTTTCATCATATTGGTCATTTTAACTGTAAAAGCACGTCTGAAACGAGTTTTCAACATAGTACTGTGATATGCACTTGTTCAGAGTGGGAAAACACACTTTGTGTCACTGAGTGCATGAAAACAGCTTTCCTTCAGCAGGAGCTCCTTCAGCCTGTTTCTATCGCCTTTTCAGGGCATAAAGCAAACGTTTGACAAGGAACATTGATTTTGAGTGAAATGAGTGCCTTCGAGCATATGTGACATGAAACAACTTTCCAAGCATGGATCTTCATGTTTTCGAGCTTTTAAAACATTTTCATCATATTGGTCATTTTAACTGTAAAAGCACGTCTGAAACGAGTTTTCAACATGGTACTGTGATATGCACTTGTTCAGAGTGGGAAAAAACACTTTGTGTCACTGAGTGCATAAAAACAGCTTTCCTTCAGCAGGAGCTCCTTCAGCCTGTTTCTATCGCCTTTTCAGGGCATAAAGCAAACGTTTGACAAGGAACATTGATTTTGAGTGAAATGAGTGCCTTCGAGCATATGTGACATGAAACAACTTTCCAAGCATGGATCTTCATGTTTTCGAGCTTTTAAAACATTTTCATCATATTGGTCATTTTAACTGTAAAAGCACGTCTGAAACGAGTTTTCAACATGGTACTGTGATATGCACTTGTTCAGAGTGGGAAAAAACACTTTGTGTCACTGAGTGCATAAAAACAGCTTTCCTTCAGCAGGAGCGCCTTCAGCCTGTTTCTATCGCCTTTTCAGGGCATAAAGCAAACGTTTGACAAGGAACATTGATTTTGAGTGAAATGAGTGCATTCGAGCATATCTGACATGAAACAACTTACTAAGCATGGATTTTCATGTTTTCCAGCTTTTAACACATTTTCATCATATTGGTCATTTTAACTGTAAAAGCACGTCTGAAACGAGTTTTCAACATGGTACTGTGATATGCACTTGTTCAGAGTGGGAAAACACACTTTGTGTCACTGAGTGCATGAAAACAGCTTTGCTTCAGCAGGAGCGCCTTCAGCCTGTTTCTATCGCCTTTTCAGGGCATAAAGCAAACGTTTGACAAGGAACTTTGATTTTGAGTGAAATTAGTGCCTTCGAGCATATCTGACATGAAACAACTTTCTAAGCATGGATTTTCATGTTTTCGAGCTTTTAACACATTTTCATCATATTGGTCATTTTAACTGTAAAAGCACGTCTGAAACGAGTTTTCAACATAGTACTGTGATATGCACTTGTTCAGAGTGGGAAAACACACTTTATGTCACTGAGTGCATGAGAACAGCTTTCCTTCAGCAGGAGCGCCTTCAGCCACTTTCTATCGCCTTTTCGGGGCATAAACCAAACGTTTGACAAGGAACATTGATTTTGAGTGAAATGAGTGCCTTCGAGCATATGTGACATGAAACAACTTTCTAAGCATGGATTTTCATGTTTTCCAGCTGTTAACACATTTTCATCATATTGGTCATTTTAACTGTAAAAGCACGTCTGAAACGAGTTTTCAACATGGTACTGTGATATGCACTTGTTCAGAGTGGGAAAAAACACTTTGTGTCACTGAGTGCATAAAAACAGCTTTCCTTCAGCAGGAGCGCCTTCAGCCTGTTTCTATCGCCTTTTCAGGGCATAAAGCAAACGTTTGACAAGGAACATTGATTTTGAGTGAAATGAGTGCCTTCGAGCATATGTGGCATGAAACAACTTTCCAAGCATGGATCTTCATGTTTTCGAGCTTTTAAAACATTTTCATCATATTGGTCATTTTAACTGTAAAAGCACGTCTGAAACGAGTTTTCAACATAGTACTGTGATATGCACTTGTTCAGAGTGGGAAAACACACTTTGTGTCACTGAGTGCATGAAAACAGCTTTCCTTCAGCAGGAGCTCCTTCAGCCTGTTTCTATCGCCTTTTCAGGGCATAAAGCAAACGTTTGACAAGGAACATTGATTTTGAGTGAAATGAGTGCCTTCGAGCATATGTGACATGAAACAACTTTCCAAGCATGGATCTTCATGTTTTCGAGCTTTTAAAACATTTTCATCATATTGGTCATTTTAACTGTAAAAGCACGTCTGAAACGAGTTTTCAACATGGTACTGTGATATGCACTTGTTCAGAGTGGGAAAACACACTTTGTGTCACTGAGTGCATGAAAACAGCTTTCCTTCAGCAGGAGCTCCTTCAGCCTGTTTCTATCGCCTTTTCAGGGCATAAAGCAAACGTTTGACAAGGAACATTGATTTTGAGTGAAATGAGTGCCTTCGAGCATATGTGACATGAAACAACTTTC
This sequence comes from Neoarius graeffei, assembly GCF_027579695.1. NCBI lineage: Eukaryota > Metazoa > Chordata > Actinopteri > Siluriformes > Ariidae > Neoarius > Neoarius graeffei. Next base: position 16,929,546 of record NC_083575.1, on the reverse strand, counting down.
TAAGCATGGATTTTCATGTTTTCCAGCTTTTAACACATTTTCATCATATTGGTCATTTTAACTGTAAAAGCACGTCTGAAACGAGTTTTCAACATAGTACTGTGATATGCACTTGTTCAGAGTGGGAAAACACACTTTGTGTCACTGAGTGCATGAAAACAGCTTTCCTTCAGCAGGAGCGCCTTCAGCCTGTTTCTATCGCCTTTTCAGGGCATAAAGCAAACGTTTGACAAGGAACATTGATTTTGAGTGAAATGAGTGCTTTCGAGCATATGTGACATGAAACAACATTCCAGGCATGGATCTTCATGTTTTCGAGCTTTTAACACATTTTCATCATATTGGTCATTTTAACTGTAAAAGCACGTCTGAAACGAGTTTTCAACATGGTACTGTGATATGCACTTGTTCAGAGTGGGAAAAAACACTTTGTGTCACTGAGTGCATAAAAACAGCTTTCCTTCAGCAGGAGCGCCTTCAGCCTGTTTCTATCGCCTTTTCAGGGCATAAAGCAAACGTTTGACAAGGAACATTGATTTTGAGTGAAATGAGTGCCTTCGAGCATATGTGGCATGAAACAACTTTCCAAGCATGGATCTTCATGTTTTCGAGCTTTTAAAACATTTTCATCATATTGGTCATTTTAACTGTAAAAGCACGTCTGAAACGAGTTTTCAACATAGTACTGTGATATGCACTTGTTCAGAGTGGGAAAACACACTTTGTGTCACTGAGTGCATGAAAACAGCTTTCCTTCAGCAGGAGCTCCTTCAGCCTGTTTCTATCGCCTTTTCAGGGCATAAAGCAAACGTTTGACAAGGAACATTGATTTTGAGTGAAATGAGTGCCTTCGAGCATATGTGACATGAAACAACTTTCTAAGCATGGATTTTCATGTTTTCCAGCTTTTAACACATTTTCATCATATTGGTCATTTTAACTGTAAAAGCACGTCTGAAACGAGTTTTCAACATAGTACTGTGATATGCACTTGTTCAGAGTGGGAAAACACACTTTGTGTCACTGAGTGCATGAAAACAGCTTTCCTTCAGCAGGAGCGCCTTCAGCCTGTTTCTATCGCCTTTTCAGGGCATAAAGCAAACGTTTGACAAGGAACATTGATTTTGAGTGAAATGAGTGCTTTCGAGCATATGTGACATGAAACAACATTCCAGGCATGGATCTTCATGTTTTCGAGCTTTTAACACATTTTCATCATATTGGTCATTTTAACTGTAAAAGCACGTCTGAAACGAGTTTTCAACATGGTACTGTGATATGCACTTGTTCAGAGTGGGAAAAAACACTTTGTGTCACTGAGTGCATAAAAACAGCTTTCCTTCAGCAGGAGCGCCTTCAGCCTGTTTCTATCGCCTTTTCAGGGCATAAAGCAAACGTTTGACAAGGAACATTGATTTTGAGTGAAATGAGTGCCTTCGAGCATATGTGGCATGAAACAACTTTCCAAGCATGGATCTTCATGTTTTCGAGCTTTTAAAACATTTTCATCATATTGGTCATTTTAACTGTAAAAGCACGTCTGAAACGAGTTTTCAACATGGTACTGTGATATGCACTT